>NC_080073.1:103187194-103334905 GCF_949987535.1 Balaenoptera acutorostrata
GGCATCCAGGTAATTTATTATCTAACGATTAAAATGAACCTGTGCTGTCACCCTCCGCCAAGTGTCACAAGAGCATGTTCCAGCCAGGAAAGCAAACCGCACTGAGGGTCTGCTTGGTAAATTCCTAACTTCCTATTAGCTGGGGTTTTAAAATTTTATTTTCAGAAATTTAGTCCATTAGCTGGACTAAAATAATCCTACTCTGATGATCGTATGATTAGCAGCTAAACAATTGGAAGCCTGTCCCTGGGATCCCATTCCCACTGGCTTCGTTTGGTGCCAACTGCAGTTTGCATGATCAAGCAGCAAGGCTTCTCTCTGCAGCCCTGATCCTTGACAATAGGCCCCCTTCCTCAGTGTGGGACGTTTGAGAACAACACGTCCATGTTGGTAAAGAAGAAGGTCCCTTCTGAGAAGGGATTGTTCACTCTGTATTTATTAGATCTTGGTGATGTGTTTAGTTGTGGTCCATCTTTCTTTCCTGCAGTTTTGCGATGCCTGGGGATACCAGCGAGAGTCGTTACCAACTATTTCTCAGCCCATGATAACAATGCCAATTTGCAGTTGGACATCTTCCTGGAAGAAGATGGGAATGTGAACTCCAAACTCACCAAGGATTCAGTGTGGTGAGTTTGATTTACAAGGGCATTTGCTGATATCAAATGGAAGTGACATACATTTACCAGGAGACAGAGTCGGTCTAATGTTTCTTTCTGTTCTATTTGAAGGAGTATTCGATACCATAGGCAGGAATGTCTGATTGTCAGAGATTGTTTTTAGCTAATGAATGAGAAATGTTACTGAACAGGCAGTTTGGGCTTCTTATAATAGAGATCGATCATCCCATTACGACAGCAACCACTGGAAAAGGCCATGGTTTTAGTGGCCAGAGCCTATACTAGTTCCTCTCTACCTTAGTATATGACTATTATGGTGAACGGCAGAGACACAGAAACCAAGCATTCTCTACTCTAAGAGTAAGATAGACAACGTTTACTAAGCACTTACTGTGTACCAGTCTCTGTGTGAGCATGATTTTATCTAAGCTTTTTAAGTTTTATCAGGTGGGTGCTTATTAATATTCCATTTACAGATGAGGAAACTGAGGCACACAGAGGTTAAAATAATTTTCTCAAGGTCATACATCTGGTAAGCTCAGAATAAAACCCAAGAGCATTTGACCCTAAACCACAACCTTTTTTTTTTTTTTTTTTGGCCTTTGCCATATAGGATTGCTCTTTGAATGTAAAGATGTGGTTCTCCCGATCTGTGACCTCATCTTTCATTCAGAGATAGAAGTGGAAATAAAACTGAAATTATTACCAAATACCAACCACACAGTTTTTTCACTGCCCTGAACAGCTATATCACAAGCAGGCTGCAGGGAGTTTAGGATTCCAAAGAAATTTCTTTTTTCCATTGGGACCCACTCAGTCCAAAACAATATTCTAAAAAGAGGGGGAAGAAAATCCCAAGAGTCCAAATGTAACGGATATTTACAAAGGTCTGTATGGGAGGGAAATTGCCAGGCGTTGAACTCAGTGGAATTTAGCTCAGTGGAGCCAAAAATGTGTCTCCTAGAGTGGTTCTTTAGAAGCAGTAAAGCTAAAACACTGTCGGTTGTAAAAGCATCCAGACGGGGATGGTAGGAAGTTATAAGCTCATTTTAAGAGAAATTAAAAGTTAGAAGTGTCTTAACTCCCCCGTGTTACAGGAATGGAGTGCACTTGTAGGAGCAGTATTAACTCACCAGCGCCGGTAAACGTTCATTTGAGAATGTGGAGAGCAGGAAATCGCTGAACTAGTCGCAAAGCACTACTGTGAATAAAAAACACTGCAGTTCATCTGAAGGGAATGAGCTGAGCAATGGCAAGCTAGCAGCGGCTATAGCCAAGACCCCTGTAAACTGAACGGCACGTTGAAGCACCATTTAAGCCCTTGGAATTACACCACAGCAGCCCTGCATGTATATGGAATGACAAAAACAGACCCAAATAGCCACCCCCTAAGCCTGCTGTGACAGTCAAAAATGGCAAAATAAGAATTATTTGGCATCCTGCACTGCTCACCTCTTCCTTACACACCCCGCCGCCCCGCACACACACACTCACTCACTCACTCACTCACTCAATGCCCTTGAAGCCAACTGCCGCTCAAAATTATTCCTCCGGATTCCTTGATCCGAAGGCCTCCCACCATAAATCCCCACGGGCACCCCAGCAAATAACCTCATAAGGCTGCCCCTCACTA
Organism: Balaenoptera acutorostrata; assembly: GCF_949987535.1. Classification (NCBI taxonomy): domain Eukaryota; kingdom Metazoa; phylum Chordata; class Mammalia; order Artiodactyla; family Balaenopteridae; genus Balaenoptera; species Balaenoptera acutorostrata. The sequence continues at coordinate 103,189,445 of NC_080073.1, forward strand.
AATTGATACAAAAGTGTGAAGCTGATAGACCTTGTTCTTGGTAACCCTTTCCTCTTTCAGCTCTCTGCTCTGAATTCCTTTCCCTGTTTCTATCACCCTTGTTCCTTCATTGTCTTCCCCAAATATCCCATCACCCTGGGACCACGTTCCCTGGTCTGGGGCCCTCCTCCCCCTCCTCCACAGCCAGACCACTGCCCCAGGCTTCTTGTCTTCCCTTTGCTTGGCTCACAGAGGTTGGCTGACGGTCTGACTAACTGAATGACGGATGTTACCCTAACTTGGGACACGCCAGACTGTGGAGCAAAGGCGTTAAAGGGCTCCATCGGGTCTGGGTCATGCACCAAGCAGCTGTGTGACCTTGGGCAAGGCACAACCTCTCTGTGCCTCTCTTTCATCCTCTAAAGTGGAGATGACAGAATTTCCAAGCATAACAGGTGCCTAATGACTTTTAGCTGCTGTTATTGTGTTCATTGCTAGTCGCACAGCTGGAATTTCTTGGAGGCAATATGTTGCCATCAACCTAAGCACCTTGAAGCAGTCAGAAGAAGAGGGGTGCCCGGTGTCCTAAGATGACTGTGCTATTTCTGTCACTTTGGGGCATTTTAAAAACAAAAGCAGAAACTTTGCCTCCTCAGTGCAAACACCAGTGAACCCTGGAAGTTATAGAGGTTCCAGAAAACCAAAAGTATTTCTAAGCCCCTCCCTGATTGAGGAGGCTGGACACGTCCAGCCTGTCCCTGGACACGTCCACCAGTTTATGGTAACCACAGCCGCCCCCCCACATCAGGCTCTGGCTTGGGCAGTCACTGGCTGTGTGACCTTGAGAAAATGGCTTTACCTCTCTGAGCTTCCTCATCAGTAGAATGAGGGTAAACTTAGTAGTTACCAATTACATGGCAATTTAACGAGGCAATTTAAAGTACTTCCCACAGTGCTAGGTCCAGAGGGAGTGACGAGATTAGTAATGACCACTGGTAAGAAATGGGGGCTACCTGAGCTGCAGGGTTGGCGAGCAGGGGTGGGGCTGGAGGCAGAAGGCTGACAGAGGCTAAGGTGGGGCAGGGAGGGTTCGGTCAGCATCAGCTGACCACCAAGAGGCCAGTGCATCATGGCTGGCAACACGTGGCCCGGCAGATTTCCTAGCAGGGGCCTGAGGAGCCCCCCAGCCTCACTTCCATCCGCAGGCTCCACTCAGACAAACGCTTGGTTGTACGTGGCCCCTGCCCCCCTCTTTCTAAAGGAAGCCATGAGAATGATTTCCTGGTTCTCTCTCCTGTGTCTCCACCATCTCTTCGACACTGAGGTCCTGATGGTACAGGATGTGGTAAATTAATTTGTCCAGTTGGGTCTGGGGGACCCACGGCATCCTCTTTTCCACGGCTCAGCTGGGTCCCGTGTCCCCATAGCAGAAATAAGGCAGCACGAGGGTTCAGAGGGAGAGCTCAAGGGTGCGTGCGAAGGTGTGTTGTTCTCAGTGGGATCCAGAGCCGAGCGGGGTGAAGTCTGGATTTCACCCCGTGCTCTCACCCTTTCCCTTTACCACCGCAGACCATCCAGCACCGACTGCTAACAGGCCTGCTTCCTGGTCTGCCACCTTAGGTCCCTGAATGTGTGTTTCCTCTCCCAGACGGCCTCACCTTGCCAGGGGCAGCAATTTTGCCCAGAGTGGGCATGCTGTTGATGCCGACAGAGGGAAGAGTGGGCTTCTTAGCGATTCAGGAGAGGGGGGTCCCGAGGAACCTTAGAAGGGCACAGCTGGGCAGCGGAATTGCACCTCGGGTTCCCAACTGAAATTCCAGGAGGGCCAACGCAAGGTGACATATCCTGGAAGGAGCAATTTAAGCCTCCTGTCCCCAGTGTGCTGATGGGTTTGGAATTATGCGTAACCTCTGGGGGATGGCATCCATGAATCACCGTGGACAGTTTAATGAAGATGCATGTGCAATGTCCGGCTGCAATCTAAACAGTGAATAGGGATACGGGGCTCACAATGGGCAGGAGTAAAGTGACCCTTTATCCACCTCCTGAAAGAACTCAGCTTGGTCACCTCATCATATGACGGTCACAGTGGAAATGGAAACAATTTTAAAAGAAAGGGATGGTGGCGCTTATTAGGGTCATGAAAGGTATTTCAGTAAAAGGCTCCTCTCCTTCTAAATGAAAGTGTTATCCTGTGTCCTACTGCTGGAGAGGGTGTAGCCAGATTTGATGATTCTGGGTGAAAGATCTGTGCCCACCTCTTGAATTCCCTCCACCAGTATGCAACCCCCATGGGAGAAGCCTTGTCTGATGTATTTTACTTCTGTTTGGCCAACAGGGTGCAAGGCAAAGAGCAAGGACTTGATAAATGGAATTGGTTGGAAAAAATTTTAAATGCTTATTTAACAGATAAATCTGATTTAATTCATTCAACAAACACTATTAGACACTAATACTTCCAAATACCAGGTGCTAAGGATTCGGAAGGAAATTAACTAGGTCTCTGCCCTTGAGGAGCTCCATCCAGTGTTCACGAGTGAAACAACCACATACAGTACACTCTATACAAATATAAAGTGGGCTATAAGGTGAGCCAGGAGTCACGGAGACGAGGGGAAGGGGCTTCCATCCTAAACCCGGGGGAGCAGGGGGAAGGCTATTCACATTGTCAGCGGCCGTAGGCTCAAAGCCGTTATCCCCCTGCAATCTTCTGGCTGTGCTGTTCACAGATGGAATGCCCAGGAAATGACCTTGGCCCACAGATAAAACTCAGGGGTATAAGTCTAAGGGGCTGAGATGAGACAACCAGAGGTCAGTCTGTTTCAAGGACCAGGCAGGAAGGAACGGAATTTCATACAGAGTTATCCCATATTATTATGACTACAGTTGTTGAATATTGAAACTCACTCTCTCAAGACCCAGCCCCTTGCCACTCCTTCTTGTACGACCTCAAGAACATCTGGTTCTTTGTCATCTTCCTGAAAGGGCTAATGTCCCCAGGGCTGTACATTCACAAGAGGCAGATGGAGTCAATACTGTTTGGGGATGGGGATGGGGATGGGTCACTATTACCATCTATCGCCACCTCTCCCGCTTCCCTACCCTCTGGGCGCTGTCCAATCCCAGGTTCTGCCTCCTTTAAGACAAACCACCCCTCACTCTTAGTTTTCGAGGGTCCGACAGTCAACAGTGTTCCAGAGTCCCTCTTTGGCGCCAACAACTTCCTAGACCCTGACTCCTTCTCGCCCCTCTTCTAGGCCTCTCCTTCACGTGCCCCTTTCCATCCTGCTCACATTCCCAGAGGAAGGTCTGCATCTCTGGACGATGGAGTTCCAAGTGGGGTGGGTAGAAGCATGTGCTGCTCGTGCCCTCAGGATGTGAAGAGAAGGGGCTGTGCACCTGTGTGCACACCAAGGCCCATAAGCTGACCCTTCTGCTTCTCAGAGGCCAGCTGATTGGTCAATCAGCAGATGTAGAAAATTGCCTAACTCAGAGTTTTAAGTATCTCATATGATAGTAAAGATAATTGGAAAGATGATGAATGCTAAAACAATTAACAAGAGTCTTTCTTTCCTTTATTGCCGTTTCATTTCAAATTAAGTAGGTTTGATTAAACTGGGTTTCTCAATGTAAGGTTTTAAAATAATTGTGAACTAGCAAATTTGTATTTATCAGTTTCAGCTCAAAGTTGGGACAATCTAAGAAATAGTCAGTGATCCAAGTGGAAAGAAATTACAGTTTTATTTTGTTTTTCCTTAGGATCTCATGGAAAAACACCAAATCAAGTCAAACTAGTCTTACAATTTCTTTCCCTCCCTCTCTCTCCATGGCTCACGGCAATATGATTAGCTCTGCCACTGATTAGCTGAGTGACTTTGGGCAAGTTGCTTGATTTCTCTGAGCCTTAATTTTCTCATATGGCTTTGGATTTAATGAGGTATAGGGTCACCTTCAGCTCCAAAATTATTATTTTTTAGATAAATGTCACTGTTCTTCCAGCCAGGCCTTTCTGTCCACAGTTAGCGGGTTCTGTCATGTGCTCTGAGTGAAGATCTGCTTGCCTTCACAGGATCAGGCTGTGATCCACTCACCCACATGTAGGTGCTGCTTCACAAACTGTCTTCACATCAGCTCTCCAGGAAGAAAAGACACAGAAATCAAACACGCCACAGAAAATTGCTGTAACTCTTTGGCTGGCCTCAATGCACCTGATTCTTTAAAAAAAAAAAAAATCCCAACTTCCTTCAGTACTTTTTGGAAAGAGTATGTTTGTTATTGTTTTGTTGTGTTTTTCACTCCAAATGCAGAAAACTCTGCTGCAATGGGTAGCATTGAATCTATAAACAAAGCTCTTTCAAAGCAACTTTTATAGCAGAAGTTAAGCAGCTTTCACACCTGGGAGCCAGCCCTGGGTTTAACACAGTCCCACCAATCCTAATTCTAATTGCAGTCTGCACACTTGGCATGCTGGTTTGCACATCATAGGTGCATTTTTGAAATTCCGGCTGATCCACTTTGTACATTGTTTTTAGATGCTCAGTATGTTCCAACTAGTTGAACTTTCATATTGTTATATTACCCTAACTTTTAACCATGGTATATGAAAAGAAGAATTATCCAAAAATGAATTCAAAGTAAAAAAAAAAATAGACGAAATATTCTGAATATAGGCCAAACTGTTTAAGATGCTTACGAGTTTGTAAAATTATCCTGTGATGTATGCAAGTTACCAATTCTGAACAGCTACCAAAGATATTTCTTTTCAAATAAATTATCTACTTAACCACATTACTGTCAGCCAAATAGTTTTTGAGAAAATCACCTGGAGCTAGATCACGAGAGCTGTCATTAGAGAACTAAGAATATATGCCGTGAATCCGCACCAGAGTCTTGAAGGAAGGATTGAAAAAGTTATTTGCCACCTCCAAGAATCAAAATAGCTCATGCTTATGGAATACTTTCTTTGTGCCAGGCCCTAAGCTAAGTGGGTGACATGTATTAATTCATTTAATCCTTTTAACAACCTGTTAAGGTACTACTATCATTGTCCTCACTTATAAGTGAAGAAACTGAGGCACAGTAACTTAACCATGGTCACCAGCCTTCTAGCTTCCATGGCTTCTGATAGGAAGTCATTTTTAATTCTATTGATAATCTCTTGTACATAACAAATCACTTTTTTTGTGTGCTGTCTTCAAGATTGTCCGTTTATCTTCAGCTTTGGACAGTTTGACTATGAGGATTTTAGGTGTATGTCCCTTTGAGTTTATCCTTTTGGGTCTTTTAACTTCTAGGATGTGTATATTAATATCTGTCATCAAATTTGGAAAGTTTTCAGCTATTATTTTTTCAAATATTCTTTCTGATTCTTTTTCTCTTTCCCGTCCTTCAGGGAGGTTCATTATGAGTATGTCCCACATGGCTTGGGGCTCTGTTAATTTTTCTTCATATTTTTCTTCTGTTATTCAGATTAGATCATTTCAGTTGACTTACCTTCAAGTTCACTGGTTCTTTATTCTTTCTACCTAATCAAATCTGCTTTTGAGACCCTCTAGTGAATTTTTTGAAATTTTTATTCCAGTTATTATACTTTTCAGCTCCACAATTTCTGTTTGATTCCTTTCCATAATTTCTATCTCTTCATTGATATTCTCTATTTAGTTAGACATTGCTGCCATGGTTCCCTTTAGTTCTTTGAATATGTTTATAATGGCTGAATTAATATCTTTGTCTAGTAAGCCCAATGTCTTGGCTTCCTTAGTGACAGTTTCTCTTGACTGGTTCTTTTTTTCACTGTGTATGGGCCATACTTCTCTGTTTCTTTGTGTCTTGTAATTTTTGTTAAAACCTGGACATTTTAAATAATATAATGTGTTAACTCTGCAAACATAATATCCTTATCTCTAGAGTTTGTTGTTGAAGTTTTGTTGTTGTTGTTGCTCTTGTTTGTTTGTTTAGTGACTTTCCTGGACTAATTCTGTAAGGTCTGTATTCATCATGCGTGGCCACTGAAGTCTCTGCTGGGTAAACTCAGTGGACAGCTAATTGTCTTCAGTGTTCCAGCAGGAAGTACACAATTCTGCTGTAGCCTTCACTTCCTGCTTGCACAGAGTCTGAAGTTCAGCCAGAGGTGAGAGTTTAGGACCTTGTTGGGGCTTTCCTGGGCATGCTTACAGACCTGCATATCTGTGTGGCCATCTAGACTCTCAGGAGTATGTCAGAAGTGTTCCAAGTCCCCTAAGGAAATTTCAGTCCCTCCTGTTAAATTTTTTGGGACAGCCTTTTATTATCCCCAGTTGGTATCACTTCTTCAGGTACCTATAGTGTTAAACAGTTGCTTCTAATTGGTTTTGAAAAACATCCTATAGATAGGGCTATTTGCACATAGTAAACTCTGAATCAGATCAAATAAAAATAAGCCCTGGGAACGGAACTTTTCAGAGGGCTGCCAGACAGGTTAATAGTGACAATTCTTTTATTGAATTTTAGGGAGTTCCAAGCCCATTTTCTCCTCTTTGTCGTTTGCTAGGCTGCAAGTTTTTATGGCTACCATAGTTGTAAGGCTGTTCATTTTCAAGACTACCACAGAGCTAGGGAGAGAGGGGTGGAAATAAGGCAAATTAAAGTGTCACAAAGCTCACAGTTCTGAGATTCTTTTGTTCTTGTTGAGTAAATCCTCCTTATATTGTTGTAAATCTTTGGTTCATTTCCAGAGTTCTGGAAAAGTTGGTTTTGATCATGTTTGTTAGTATCCTCATTATTTTTATGAAGGAGCAGATTTTTGGGGGCCCTTACTCTGCCATTCTGGGAGTGTTTCTCCAGAACACACTTTTAACCACCCTACAAGTGGTTCCAAATTGGGGGCCTACCACACCCTTGAGGGTTTTACATTTTGTAGGAATAGTTTGGTATCTAATATCATCTTCCTGACATACATCTGAAATACATATTATTTTATGTATTTTTATTTCTTCATTTCTTCTATACATTATAGGGCATTATATTATCTTTTAGAAATTGTGTATAGAAATCTGTGGACTTCATTTCAGGATAATATAGGGGTGTTACAAAATATTTTTTTTAAAACTAGGAAGGGACATTAATTTTTGAAGGTTGAAAATCACTGTACTATACTCTCCTCCCATTCCTTTCATATATCTACCCTAGTCCTGCAGCTACAATATCTCCAAAGAGTGACTGCAGTTCCTATTCTACTCGAGTTCTACTTAAGAGTGAACAAAGAGGGAGTTTGGGAGGTAAATAAAATCAGAGGTCATTACAAATACCTCTCAGGAAATTAGAATGAAAAAGAAAGTGGGAGCCATCTAATAAACCACATAGAAAGTACTAAGGCATTTTTCGTAACAAGAAAAATGTCATGTTTTGGTTAATCATAAATTCTGCTTAAGAGAGTCATCATATATACTGATCAAAAGTTACCAGTTTTCAAATAATTAAAAGCTAATAAAATATGTACCACCTAAGCTATACTGAATGCAATTTAATTTCTTTTGATGATGAATAAGACCTCTAGAAAAATGTCATATAAATAAGAGCTTTTAGAATAGTATACTCATAAACAGCTTTATAATGCAAAGCAGTAATTTTGGTACCTACTAAGATTGTTGGCTGTATTTTTTAAAACTCCTTTCAATAATTATGGATAAGCTTGGCCAGAATTTATTATAGAAAGCTTTTTATACCTTAGAGTCATTCTCAAAATCCAATCTTTTCTTAATTTTCAGCAGGAATATCAATTGATAATTTGCTATGCAAGAGAGAGAGGAAAAGGGGTTCAAAGTGCTATTTTCAAAGTAAATCCAGCAAGGGGAACTCAGCAGAATTACAGAAGGCCTTCTGCCAAGTAGTGGCGTCAAATGTGGCTCATATGGACGGGTGTCATCTACTTCCTGAACATTTTGAAGGTTCCATTTTGGTCTCTCATACATGCCATCTTCAGCCCCTTAACTGGGTCTTTCGTGCTACATCAGACTGTGCTTAAACTGTGACTTCTTTTTTTTTTTTTTTTAATAAATTTATTTATTTTATTTATTTATTTTTGGCTGCATTGGGTCTTTGTTGCTGCACGCAGGCTTTCTCTAGTTGCGGCGAGCGGGGGCTACTCTTCATTGCGGTGCGCGGGCTTCTCGTTGCGGTGGCTTCTTTTGTTGCGGAGCACGGGCTGTAGGCAAACGGGCTTCAGTAGTTGTGGCACCAGGCTCAGTAGTTGCGGCTCGCGGGCTGTAGAGCGCAGGCTCAGTAGTTGTGGCTCACGGGCTTAGTTGCTCTGCGGGATGTGGGATCTTCCTGGACCAGGGCTCGAACCCGTGTCCCCTGCATTGGCAGGTGGATTCTTAACCACTGCGCCACTAGGGAAGCCCTAAACTGTGACTTCTTAATGAGCATCATAGGATCCCTTCCCTGCATACAATAAGCAAAAACAAACACCTTCATTACTTTCTCTTTTTTCTTGATGGGTGATTGGTTCCTACAGGGGGCACTGGCTTGGTCTCCGCCTGATTGGACTTTTGGCCTTCAGTGGAGAAGACCCCAGAGGAGCTCCAAATGCCCCTTCCTGGTTTCAGCACTCCAACAATGAACAGCTGCATTCTGAACTAGCGTGGTTCTCCCAGCTCCCAGCTCCATAAAAGATTCCTCCAGAATACTTCCCTTCCTCTGAATAATTCCTTTCCGTTGTCTTGCTTCATTACCTTTCCCAACTGGCAAGGTTTTTCTTGGTCCAAACTTTGATTTCCACTTTGGAATGTCTTACTAGGCAAGCCTCAGAGCCCACCAACTTGTCTCTACTTCTTTCCCACCCCCCCCACCCCCCTTCGTTACTGGAGTGACCAGAGTTTAACAAGTCCAGGGCGTGCTGTCATTTTTGTCACCAGTATCATTGCCTGTGTCAAGAGTATAACAACAGGGCCAGAGAGGTAGGGCTGTGCCCATCTGTGACAAACACAAATAGTTTACAAGATAGACCAGGGCCTTTCTTCTACCCCCTGCCATTTGTAAAATAAAAGAATTCAAAGACTTGGTTTACACTTGAAGTTGGTCCAAGACATCTCTGCCCTGGCTTTCTCTCAATCTTATTTGTGCTCTCCCTTGAGCCCTAATAAAGCTGCAGAAACAAAATTACAGTCCCACGTCTCTTTCTTCCCTTTTAGGGAAGAAAACCTTTCTGCACAGATTGCAGATGAGATGACCCTGTGGAATGTTTAAGCAGTTAGCCGAGTTAAAGGCAGTAAAGGACTCCTTGCTTAAATTATCCACTCTGTTTTCTTTGAACATACAGCACACAGAGCCCCGAAGCCCATCCTGGTCTCAGCTGTGTTTTCTGTCCACTCTGCACCCTCCCATGGGCACTTGTCACTCTGGATGTGACCTTAGCCAGTTGTTAGAACTGTGCTCTTCCTTCTTTAATAAAAAAGAGTCCTCTTCATCATTGTTTTTTGGGGGGGTGAAAGGGACTAGTATATATTTATTATAAAAATTTCAAACATTGCAGAAAAAAGTATAAAAATAAGAGTCATCCACTTTCTAGCTACTCAGAACATTGACAACATTTTGCTAAGCATTCTTTAATGGGTCCCTTTGCATATTGTATTCATTTTTTATTGCTGCATAACAAATTCCCAAAACCTTGGCAGCTTAAAACAACACACACTTATTATCCAACAGTCTCTGTAGGCGAAGGGTTTGGGCCCAGGTTAACTGGGTCCTCTGCTTAGGGTCTCAAATGATGGCAATCAAAGTGTTAGCCTGGACTGTGTTCCCCTCTGATGCTCAGGGCTCTCTTCCAAGCTCACTCAGGTTCTTGGAAAAATTCAGTTCCTTGCAGCTGTAGAACTCATGGAAGCTTCCATCTGCTTCGAGGCCAGCAGGAGAATGCCTTTGCTGCTTCAAATCTCTAGCTTGCTATGTCCCAGACCTCCCAGATTTAAAGGCTCATGTGATTAGGTCAGGCCCCCATGATAATCTCCTTTTTTAATGAACTCAAAATCAACAGCTTACTTACCTTAATTACGTCTGCAAAATCCTCTTTGCCATGTAAAAATGTAATCACAGGAGCAACATCCCATCCTATTCATAGACTTCACCCACATTCAAAGGGAGGGATTTATACAAGTGTGACGATCGTTTAACGTTCTGCCTTCCACACATATATACATACACAGTGAACACTGTACCTGGTGTTCTGTAGTGTGATTTTTAAAAATTGATATGCCATGGTTATTTTTCCTACCTAATAAATACAGATCTGATTTTTGTGGCTGAATAGTATTCTATTTTGTGATTTAAAATAGTTAATCACATATTAGACAGTTTCTGATTTTCCTTCTTAAAAATTATGCAAGGATGAGCATTCTCACATTCTTGTCTTTGCATGTACGTAATTCTAAGGAAAGGAGTTTACCAAATCAAAGGATAAACTAAACCAATGCTGCGATGTCCCTTCCAGGGTCCTCCAGCACTGCATGGTGCTGCTTTGCTAGTGAGGTTCTGCTTCTGGTGAAGATTCTCTGCGTCTTTTGCGCCGATACTGTCAAATTACTACATCCTTGAAAGGAGTTCTAGAAATCACTAGCTGCCACTGCAGGAAACATGCAGGAAGTAACATAGTAAAGATGTGATGTTCACTTGTCACCTCCATCCTCTCCCCAAAGAAGTTATTTTCAATTTGATTAAATAACTTTCGACGAGATGGGGGCTTTATTTTAATTTCTACCCTGCTTCTTTAGAAAGAGGCAACAAGGATACTAGATCACATTGAAGGCTGATAATCTTTTTAACTTTGAAAGGACACTGCATATTTTGATGGTATGGTGGGAAGTCGGGCTTCAAATGAAGGCTCTGAGAAAACACAAAACCATGAATCTTAAAAACAAACACACAAAGATTTAATTATGCGTGCCTTGCTAGGAGATATCCTTGCCTTTCAAGCAACCAATACTTTGTGAGCACCTCCTATGGGCCAGTTCTAGTGCTGGGAACGTGATGGTGAACAGGCAGGCAGAGCTCCCAAAATGAACCCACACACTCTGCAAGTGCATGATGAAACTGCAAGATACATTTACCTAGATACAGATCTAGGTTAAAAAGCTTTAAAATAAAAAAAAAAAAACTTGCCAAGAAGCATATATATTTTCCCAGCCCGGATAGTAGGTAAACGGAATTCAGCAATGTCTGTAAATGTTAGCCCCTTTCGTAGGGGAACTTGAGATGTAAAAGGCAGGCGTATATACCCAGAAATACTGAACATCCAGCCCAAAGGGGACCCTCGTGGCATGGGCGGCCCAGGACACATTTTCCCTGGCCATTCCTGAGCAGAGAGAATGGCATGATGGAAAAAGCCCCATTTCTTCAGAGGGTGCAAACTCTCCCTCCGCTCGTGGCAATCTGGGTGCCTGGCTACTGGCTTTCCACCCGCTGACTAAGGCCCAACCCCTCCAGAGCATAAGTTCTGTTCACTTCACCCACTGCTACAAGTTCCTGACCCTCTTATTAAACTCTTCCACCCCAAACACACAAATAAGGTCTCAGCCTTAGGTGAAAGTGGAAGAGACTGTGAGTAGCTAATTATTCAATAGATAGCGTAGTCAGAGAGAAGAAACCTTTCCCCATCTCCTGGTCATTTGAAAAGAAATAAAAATCCTCAAAGCAATGTCTTTACCTGAGATCTGAAATGCAAAGCTTATTTATCTTTTTCAAGGCTAACCTGGCCCAGGATACTTGAATTTAAATAAGGAGGTTCTGGGGCCTATTACCCTAGGGCGGTGCTGGTGAAAGCCAGGGTTGCTAAACATCACAGGCTGTGTAGGAAGCGTGACTGTGGCCATTTGGGATTGCAAATGTCTCATTGCTATTCTTTCTGGATCTCTCTGCCTGATGGTGCAACGTTTACCGTTCTTAAGGGGGTGCTAGCATTGATTATTACCTGATCACCGTGACCTTCCTTCCAGCTCCAGAGCAAACAGAGAGGCTCTCAGGTGGGAGCCAGCCTCATGCCCCTGCCCCGACACCTCACACCTTGACCCTGACCTACATCTGCAACCCCGTCCCCTGCAGACAATGCCTCACTCTTGTCCATGGCACTGTTCTCCATCTCATCCTCCTGCATCCTTGGTATTTGAGCCTCTTTTATTCCATCTCTCCCTTTATTCTATCTGTATCTCACTCCCTCTCCACTGGTTCTTCCTCCATAGACATGACAATCTCTCCTAACGTAAAGATAATCAAAACAATCTTCCCGCATTGCATTATTTTCTAGCCACTGCCCTATCGTCTCTTCTTGCGTTCACAACCTAGGTCACCCTTGGGGGAGAAATCCACTCCGCATTTCTCCCCTCCTGTTCCCTCTGCATCTGGCGTTTGCACTCACCACTCTCCTCCATCTGCAATAAAGACGCCAGTGGCTTCCTACGTCAAATTCTGAGTGTCACGTGTGTATATAAAAATGCCTCTTGGGTTTCATCCTTTGAGTTTCTCACGGGCACTTGAGTTCATCATGTCCCACATGAACATGTCACCCACCCAACACCAGCTCCCAACGCAAACCTTCTCTTCTTCCTTCATTCAGCCTTGGTGAACGGAACCATCACACTCCCTGGAAACTCAAAAGCTTCCTCAACACTCACAGTTCCCTTCTGAGAGCTCCTCTCCTTCTCCACGGTGATGAGGGGAAACTCAGCTCAGTCTCTGGTCCTCACCCAGCTTCCACAAATACAGATCTGCGAATTTAACTGGCCCAAGGATAAAGCCCAAATATTTAACTTGGGATAAAAGGATCTCACAATCTCATCCTCACCAACAACATAGCTCAGTGTTTAAAAGCATGGATCCTGGAGCTCTGTCACTAACTCGCTGTGCAACCTCAGGCAAGATTCTTAACCTCTCTGTGCTTCCGTTTCCTCCCTTGTAAATGGGGGATAATAATAGCAATACCTTTCTCATAGAGTACTGGGAACATCATATGTATTCACGTACATAAAGGCTTTAGAACAGTGCCTGGCATACAGTAAGTGCTATGTGTATCTGACAGTCGTGATGTACTGCCCATTTTCACCTGCCAATCCTCTTCTCCCACGCACACAAGCATGCAAACATGCTACTCACCAGCCACAACAGCATACAGGCCACCAGACACACCATGTTGGCTATTTCTTGTCTCCACAGCTTTGTTCTTAGTCCTTTTGTTGATCTGCTAAACGCCCATTTATTTTGGGGGACTCAGCTCAAATATCACTTCTGCTGTGACGCCTTCCCTCCTGCCCCAAGGACTTCCCCACTGAGACCCGATTGTACCCCAAATGAATTTCCCCTGTAGCATGCATCACTTCAATCCATTATTTTTAAAAGTCGGAGAGTTACCATGTTTGAGCACTCATCATATGCCAGACCCTGTTCTAAGTGCTGTGCATGTATTAGCTTGTTTAAGCCTCACAGCAAACCTATGAAATGTTTTAACAATTGGTGTCTGTGTTCATCGTTCCTCCTCAATTGTGGGGCTCTTTATGGGCAAGAACCTATGACTTGATCGTGACTGGGTGTCCAGCATGGTACCTGGTGCATGACGGGCCCACAGATAAGTGAATACCTCTGAACTGAGCCAATCAGAGATGAGCTGAACTCAGAGAGAGACGGGCACACGCACGAATTACTGACATTGAAGGACACTGAGGAACGGGTGGATGGTAGCTGGATCTGAAATTCACCAGCGCTATAAACAAAGACTGCTGTAACTACCTCATGCCACCATTAAATTGTTATTACTATATGAATATTTTCTATAGTGCCGACAGGGTAATGTACTCCCATTTGTCTCTGTAATGTCATACAATTTCAGGTCTTTCCAAGGACATAATAATACAATTCATGATGATATTTTTATCCCATGCTCTTGCTTCAAGGGTCACTTGCTAAGTCTGAAAAGTTTTGCCTGGCCTCCAGCTCATGGGTCACCCGCCGTTGATAAAGTGTAAAGAGACACTCACCCTGACAACCTTTCCTTCTGGTTGGACACCAGATGGAAATTTGCCACCAATTACAGACAACTGAAGTCAGGAGTTAACATTACAGTTACTATGGCAATAGTCTAAGCCCATAAACAAAAGCATTCTGTTGCTTAATTGTTACAAAGGGATATGCTTTTTATAAATCTAATATGCATATAAATATAAAAGGAATTCAAAGATAATATGTATTTCGGTTTTAATTAACTTTTCTTCCCTGCCATATCCCTTGAGCCCATAGTAAATTCTGTTTCATTAGGCAGTAGACAAGGGTTAAGATCAAAATTGTTTAAGGCATTGATTAGAATATCTCTGGGTGGCCTTGAAGCTGATATTAGTGGGGGAGAGAGCAATGCCCAGCCACATGAGTGCCGCCCCAGGGGTGCCAGTGGAAAAGGACCTGCACAGAAAACTTAAGTCCAGAACCCCAGTATATCTCTGGGAGGCTTCCAGCTAGCTTAAGCCATTCCAACAATTTATAGATAGCATAGTCACAGGGTTTTTGGTCACTTTTTGAGTTCCTGGAACATTGAATGTGATGGGAAGTTTAATCTCACTGGGGTGGTGTTTTTTAAGGAACTACCACTGCTGGAACGAAGCCTGGATGACGAGGCCCGATCTTCCCATTGGGTTTGGAGGTTGGCAAGTCGTGGACAGCACCCCACAGGAAAACAGTGACGGTAAAAACAGCATCCTCCCTCAGGGAAATGGATGTACTGCCCATCTTTATTTTGTTTTTATGATTGCATTTGATGTGTGGGGAACACTCCCTCCCAGTGGGAAGCAGCGTCAGAAGTGTGCTTCCTGGGCACATGTACAGGGTTGACTACCTGCCGGTGAGGTTTAACTTCATTTCACTGGTCGTCTTTACTCTGATTATTTTGTAACTTTTAGGGGGAAAAAAGCATAAAACTTAACATATATAACTCATCGATTCTTGCTTTGATAAGCAGTTTTGAAGACGAGAAAAAGTATCTGGGTAAGCACTTTTGCTAGGCTATAAAATATACTTCAGCTCTGCCTGATAAACAGTGATAAGATAGAAGGCAGTGGTGAAAATAAAGAACTCAAAAAATAATTGCAGATCATCCTTTAAATTGTTGTTTTTCCAGACGCTGATTTCTTTTTAGGTTGTGTGATTTCTTTCAAAACTTGAGTATGTAGGTACTTATCTTCTAACATGTGTGCTAAGTAGTGGCAGCTATGACCCCCCCCCACTGAATTTTTATAAAATCACACACATCATAAGGCCCCATTTCTCTTTAGCATGATGATAAAAATCAGTGGTCTAGGACATGATTTTTATCTCCCCAGGTGCTGATATAAGATATTGACGTGTGCATACATGTATGCACAAAAACATTCATTACATACTCATAAGGGAACGCCAGTACAATACTGGATTTTAAGAGAGAAATTTCAAC
Organism: Balaenoptera acutorostrata; assembly: GCF_949987535.1. Classification (NCBI taxonomy): domain Eukaryota; kingdom Metazoa; phylum Chordata; class Mammalia; order Artiodactyla; family Balaenopteridae; genus Balaenoptera; species Balaenoptera acutorostrata. Next base: position 103,204,863 of record NC_080073.1, read on the forward strand.
ACTTTCTGGTGTTCCGGATTATATATCATGACGAGATAGCTGGGTGACTAATGGCAGCTAATCTCTTATTAACAAGAGATAGCTGGTTAAAATTCAAAGGACTTTGTAAAAGTCAGCGTGGGCCTACTGACTTCCTGAATGCACGTGGTCCATGTGTGTGGCTAATATCCAGATTCTCCAGTTAAACTTGACGTGTGTCCATAATGTCCAAACACAGAAAACAAAAGTGAAAACAAACGAACAACAAGACAAATACTGAGGACAGATCACTGTTTCCAACATTCCAGATACGAGTTATAAAAGGATAAGCCCTATGTAAGCCAGCGGCTGGGCACCAACACACTTGAGTCTGTTTGTAGTTGGAAGAGTAGATGCAGAAATAATGTTGCCCTATATTCTTTTTGTGGCTTCAAATTTTGGTTTGCAGAGTCATTTCCAACAATTCCCTCTTGATCACACACGTGGGTCATTCACCCGCTCCGGCCATGGAAAGCACTGGGGCGCCCTCGGTGATGAAGTGGAGGAACATTTGTCTCTACAGAGCCACCTCAGGGCTATGACCCAGATCAGCTCTGTATCTGGACAGACCTGAGGATGGCAAGCTCATGCTCTCCCTCCTCTGTGTGATACAGGGATGTATCGGTGTGGCCCAGCCTCTGTTCAAGCCATTAAGCACGGCAATGTTTGCTTCCAGTTTGACGCACCCTTCGTTTTTGCAGAGGTAAGTGGAAAGCTGGGGAAAAGAGCTGCTTTCCTTCCCAACCTCTTAACACATCAAAAAATAAGGTACTGGGCTGTTACTTCTAAATTTCCCAGGTACATAGTGTATGCTTCATGTTTACAAAGTTAACTAGACACCATTCCAACCCCCAGGCGCTGCATGCTAAATGCAGTTCTTACTTAAACATTTTTCTCTCCTTGATGTTTTGAGATTTTTCTGCCGGAAAGCAATTGCTTTACTAACCTTAGCTTAGTTCTCTGTACCCATGAAGTAGGTATCAACTGCTCCCAAGAAATTAAGTGACTAAATGAATCACTCAACAAAAAATTGGTGGAGACGGCCCATGAATTGAAATGGCAGAGTGTACTTCTTCACCCTGAGACTAGCCCAGCAGTTCACGTGAAACAACATCCAAACACACCCCAACTACGGTCTTAGTCTGGGAGCTCCAATCCATTTCCTGCCATTCCAGGCCATCCTCCATCAGTGGAGACAGAGAGTACAGCTGCTAGAATACGGAGGGGAGAAGAGGGTCTGGAACACCGCACACAAAAGGGTGGATCGGGACAGTTTGGGAAAGGGTCTGAAATTCTGCAAGAGCTGGATGGAGGTTGGAAGCACAGAGGGCGGTTCAAGGGTGCTCCAAAGAGAGCTCAGAAGGTCAAATTAAATGTAAGAGACATCAGGTGAAGGAGAAGGCCAGGAGGCTGCTGAAGGTAGCAGAGATTTATGAGAGGCGGAGAGGCAGGACTGACCTAGAGTATAATTTCACGAATGAACGCAATGAAATAATGCCTACTGCTACGTAATCACTTTGCCTACCATCTGATGCTCTTAGCAACCCTTTAAAATGGGTGTTATAATTCTTCCCATTTTACAGAAAAGAAAAATGAGGCAAAGAGTGGTTAAATAAGCTTTCCACAATCATCTAACCAACAAAGAGTAGTGCTAAGATTTAAAGCCAGGCAGGCACCTGGGCTCATGCCAGTAAACACCACTTTCTGCTACTATTCTAGAATGAGTAAATGTCTGTTATCACTATGTGCCAGGCACTGTGGGAATTCAGAAGCCTATGTCCTTAAGTAACTTGATTCTTGATGGAGATGGTGGTACGTAAGCACAGCAACATTTAAATAACAATAACGCAAGGGATGCTATGTAACTAAATGCCAGACGAGCGATGTAGGTGATAAATGACTTGCGTTTAAGTTCATTGAGAAATATGAGCTAGGAACTGAGGCAGGACAACAAAGGCCACAAGACCGTGTCTAGGGAGAGTGACCTGGGAACAGACCCAAGGACAGCGACATGGTAGCCACAGAACGATGAGCGGAGTATTACGGGAGCCCATGGGAGGAGGGTCAGGGATGCCCCCTGGAGAGGGTAGAGCCTGAAGCAAGTCTGGAGGGATGATTAGTAATTATTCCGGCAACGGGGGTAAGAAAGAAGCCAGAGGAAGGAAAGAAATTTACACAGAGGAGAAAACTTGAGCCTCCGAATGGTATGTGCAGACAATTTTAAAAACTATACAGGCTCATGAAAAGTGATATGTTGGGAGGCATCAAATGATGACAGCTGAAGGAACTAGACATGGGACCTTGTGTCCTGAGAGACGGGCACCTCGTCCTGTAAATGAGAGGCTTCCCACGGGGATGGGACAGGATCCTGTGCAGCACGACCTTGAAGGGAAGGGCTCAGGTGGGGGACACGGGATGGCTGGGACGCTACTCCACGCCCAAACCAGACAAACAGGCGACAGGCGGGGAAGGAGGGGGCAGGCCTGGGAAATGCTTTGGAAATCAGCAAAAGCGGAAATGTGAATTACACAAAAGGAACAGTGTCTCTTCTACTGTTCCTACCATTACAGTTTCTAGAAGGCTTGGGAGAACAGGCAGACTGTATTTGGGATTTCACCCTCTCGACTTCATTTTGAGATTTAAAGATTTCTCCAATCCTCCCCAGCTGCCGTCTGATCATTTCTGATGCTATGAGCACTTCTGAATGGGAAATCGCTCTAAAACGCGCCAGGCCTTGTTTCCGTATTTTTCTTACGCTTTGCTGCTGCAAAGGGCAGAGCAGCAACCTCCCTCCAAGAGCGAATTGCCCGAGAGCTCTTAATGCGAACGCTTTCTGCTGTTATTAAATATAGATCGGGGTGTTGTGAATGTCATCGGGACTCTCAGGTTATAATTACTCCTCTCTCACCCACTGCAGACTTGTCTGACAGCGTGTAGGATTGCTGCTTTGGCACGGGCTGAGCTTCAGGGCTGAGCCATTTATAAGAGATGCTCCAACTGCTGAAAAGTGCGTGAGGACTCTTTTCTCAAGGGTCCTAAAGTAGGACTCCATGGAGCGCGTCGGATTTAACTTTAATGAGAGTCTGTGTGACTCAGGTCCTAGACAGCATGCTTCCTCCCTTTCCCACCTCCTTGCTGCCTAAGCTCGCCTCTCCCTAACCCCAGCCACGTCAGCCGGAAAGTGCCTTTTCTTGCCTCTCGGCAGACTGACTTTCTTGATCACTCCTTACTCATTTCCGGGCCAGATCAAGCATCATGTTCATTGACTTCTTTTGGTTTTCTCAGGGCTTTTTTAGTGAAAGCAGAACCCTAAATAAGAGAGGTATGCATGAAAAGCATTCTACCTCTGCCTTCCCCTCTTCTCCTCCGTTTTGGAAATCTACCCTTCCCATTTCTAGATTTCTTCCAGGGATGGAAGCTTACTTCTCTACCCCCTCTCCCTTCTCATGCCCTCAGCCCTGCAGTGAGTTTCTTGGTTCTGGAGGCTGTTCGGCCTGTCGTCCCTGACTCCTGGGGGCCTGGGGCTCCTAAAGAGAGCAGAGCGGTTCTCAGTGTCGGGGCTACTTTCCCAGTTCCCACGCAATTCCCACGTTCACTAAGCATTCAGGAGCTGCTGCTTCTCTTCTGTCTTAGCTTCTTCTAGTTGTGTCTGTTGACCCCTGCACGCCATCCCACTCAAACACACACACACACATACACACATGCACACGCTTTCCCTCCCTGGCCCCGAGCTAATTTTCACGGCAGCAGTGACAGTCTCCGAGGGGCCGCAGTCACCACCCCATTGCTCCAGAAGCCACTCCTTCCATTGCTCTGGGCCAGCAGTTCCCTGTACACTGACTGTGCAACTGCTTCCCGGCACATTCTTCGTTCTCAATTCAAGGCTGTTTATTTTGCTACCACTTATTAGATGTAGCCCATTTTTTGGCATCCCCTAGTCTGATCTAAAATAATTCACCCACTCGTTCAAATAACCTATGAAACTTTGGAATCATCTTGGCTTCTCTTCTTAACCTTCCTCAGGCATCTTGCCGGAAATATAATACCTTCCACTAAGATCACAGATCCAACCATGCCAATGATCTCCATCATTACCCTCTGAGCTCTGAACAGCACTGAGATCTGGGACGTCTGCCCCTAAATCATCTGCTTCCTCCTCGCTTGCCCCTTTCCTGTTTATTCTCCACAAACCAGCCAGAAGTATCCTTCATAATGTAAATAGAAACATGTCACTCCCCTGCCCCAAACCTTCTAATGGGTTCCCATCACTTTTACAATACGCTGAAGCATAAATCATTACGAGATTCTGTGTGATCTGGACCCTGGCTTCCCCTCCACCCCCGTCCCTTGCTCATTTCCTTCCAGCCATACTGAGCTTCTTGCTCTTTTGTCAGAGTCTTTACACACACTGTTCCTTTGGCTATGACAGCTCCCCCCCTACCCTGCATCCCACTTCGCATGTCCTGTTCCCTCCCTGCATCCAGATCTCTGTTCAGCTCACCTCCTCAAAGAGACCTTCACTCACACCACCTGAAACATCACCACCTGCCCTGTGGTTTCTGTCCTTCTACTCTGACTTAGTGTTATTATTTCTCTCCTTGCTAGAACGTAAGTTCCACGCAGATAGGCTCTGTTGGGTTCTCGTCGCTGAAGGCAGGGTCTGGCACATGGCAGCCGCCAGTAAATACATGAATGAATAGAGCAAGCAAAAGCGTGTGCCTAGTACACTGCTGAGAGCAGCATCCCGGAGAGGCAGGGGCACGTGGCACCCGCAAGTGCCGGCAGTCCTGGCGGGAGATGAGGCCCACGTACGCAGCAGCAGGAGGCGCACACAGGAGTGTCGCCGCGTAGCCAGCCCCTGCGGGCTGAAGGAACGGCAGGCACGGGGTGGACGTCTGGCAGTTGTGCCAGGAAGGCTCCAGAACCAGGTGGGCATCCACCGCCTTCCTTCAGAAGCCCTGGAAGGAGCACCACCTTCTCAGCACAGCCTGCAGGGCAGTTACTTCCACTTGGGGACAAATGAAGAGAGCGAACGCTGTCCTGGGTCCTGAAAACCAGAGCCTCCATCCTGAGAGGTGAGAAGTGTAGCTTCTGCCAGCAGTGGACGCACATTTACATTCCTTGGGCAACAAGCAGAAGTTTGCAGAGAGGCCCCTCTAGCCTGAGGTCCCAGCCCACCTTTGCTGAGCCCCAGGGGCCCTGAAACATCCAAACATGCTCTCGTATCAGAGTCCTTACACATACTGTTCCTCCTGGTAGGAAAGCTCTCCCGCTACTGTCCACCCCACTTTGGAAGTGCCTGTGTCTGACCAAGAAGCAAGGAGTGGTGGGGCTGAGAATAGTCATATTTCACGTTGGGTTGCCCAGGTTCTGCGTGACCAGAGCCCTTTCAAATGTATGGGTAAGACTAGATGGTCCCGAAGACTCCTTTCCACTCAAAAGAAATTAAACATAGGACTTTCAGAGGTGTTGCTGATCTACTTGCCAGCCTTGCAAGGGAGGTATAATTAAACCCAGGCTCAGAGACATTCAGTAACTTGCCCAAAGTCACGTAGCCTAGGTCCAATATTTCTTCCACTTATGACTGTTCTACCATAGAGATCCAGCTGGTCTTGCGTACACCTTCTAAGCCCCTCGGTGATTCTAATGTGCCGTCAGGATGGAGAACCACCACGCTAGCGGCTACAACCGAAAAGAAAGCTTGCGGATGTCACTGGAAAAGGATCCTTTCCCTAAACCCTCACGCCCAACATACATATGCAAAAGCCATTTTATGTGTGTGTTTCTCCTTTCCTTTCCTCACAAGGGACAGTGTAGTGGGCTGGCCTGAGATTTTAGCCTACATAAATTTCCTAAGCTATGCTCAAGGGGAGACAAGGATTTATCCACTTTCATATTTAGCCTTGTCTCCCTGGAGAACTGAAAGCTGCTCTAAGAGTTGTTTGTTAAGAGGATATTTATCATCATTGTGGCTACAATTTGCAAGTGAGGAGGGAGCTGTCCGTGCCTGCATGGTCTCCTCCAGAGGGAAGGCTGCAGTTCTCAGGAAGCTCATTTAAAGTTTCCTTGAACTTCTTTTCCAAAATGAGAAATATTCTTTAGGTGTCTGCTCCATCCTCTCTCGTCCTGATTCCTGGTTTCGCATCTCAGCCTTTCACACCACGTGCCCGTTGCCACCAAGCCCTGGATACTCTGCTGAGGGGCAGGGCCAGCGTCGTCACCCCTCAGAAACCCGAGGCAGCATAGAACCACCCGGGCCCCGGGCCTGGAAGCAGCTCCTCACCACGTGCTGCCGTGGTCCTGTGGGCTGATGCGGGAGAGGCAGTGAGCTGTGAAACTCCAGGGAACGTGTACGGGTCACCCCGGGTGAAGGTCAGGGCATGTGCTATGACCACCCAAGGTGAAGGTCAGGGCATGTGCTATGACCACCCAGGGTGAAGGTCAGGGCATGTGCTATGACCACCCAGGGTGAAGGTCAGGGCATGTGCTATGACCACCCAAGGTGAAGGTCAGGGCATGTGCTATGACCACCCAGGGTGAAGGTCAGGGCATGTGCTATGACCACCCAGGGTGAAGGTCAGGGCATGTGCTATGACCACCCAGGGTGAAGGTCAGGGCATGTGCTATGACCACCCAGGGTGAAGGTCAGGGCATGTGCAATGGGCATGCCCCTGCCCACGTTTGTACTTCGTCTCCACCACCTCCCAGCCATGTGACCACAAACACTCTGCTGACTCTCTGACTCTTGGTTCCTCGCCTATAAAACAGGGATAATAGTACCTACCTCACAGGATTGTCGTTGTGGGGTTTAAATTAAATCATTTAAAAATGTCCCTGAAACATTATGGGTCAATAAATATTGACTACTTCCTTTCTCCTTAATGGAGATCAGACTTCACGTAAATTCAGAACATTTTGTGAGAAAGTAGAGAAAAGTTGCTCTCTTAAACCTCATCTTTAAAAGCTAGGGATCTATCATCAAGTTTTCCCCTTACCTAGTAATGACCATTACATTTTTACTCAATTTTGATGTTTACAAACCTCTGTGAGAATCATGCTCACATAGATTCTATCTTGCTCAGTCCTAAGGTGTTCCTATGAAACTGGCAAAACAAGTGTAATTATTTTCATTTTATAGAAGCAGGAACGGAGGTTCAGAGAGGACAAGGTAACTTTCTAAAAGTACACGCCCAAGATCAGAGCCCGTGTTCCCTGCAGCTAATCCCGTGCGTCTCTCAGATACCTTCCCCAGAACCTTTGAAGCTGCAGTCCCTCTGCCTATCACAGCCTTTCTTCTCTCCATTTACTTGCTTTGATTATTTTAAGCTTTAATGGGGTAAAATTGATATTTAAAATGCATACATTTAACGTATACATCTTGATGGATTTGGACCTATGCATCTACCTGGAGAAAAGTCTCCCAGGAGCCGCCCAGCAGACTTTCTCTTCTTCCTGGAAGTAGGTCACGCCATCACTGTCAGTTTAAAGAAGTCTGAGAAGGAGAGTAACAGACAGGGTACTTTCTGCTTTGCCTTAGGAGGTAGAATTTGCCAGCAAGAGAAAGGAAAGAAGGAAATGGTTGGCACTTAAATGACTTAGCGCGATGAATAATGCTGTCTCCAGGGATCCTACATGGCTGCACTATTGAGAGTTAGAGATTTTGGTGACAGGAACATTGGATGCTGGCTAATGGTCTCCCCTCCTGTTTTTAGGTCAACAGTGATCTTGTTTACATTACAGCTAAGAAAGATGGCACTCACGTGGTTGAAACCCTTGATACCACCCACATTGGGAAATTAATCGTGACCAAGCAAGTTGGAGGAGATGGCATAAAAGATATTACTGATACCTACAAATTCCAAGAAGGTAAGTTACCGCAATCGAATGCAGATTGCTCTGCCCAAGTCTGCTCAGCACTTTCGTCGTTACGGTCACTGTCACCACGAAGACATGTGTTCCGGAGAAGGCACGTGTTTGCTTTGAGCGGAATTCTGCTTCACATGGCTTTTGAAATAATTGCTTTAAAGTCACATCTGTTTTAACAGAATGTAGAATGTGTTCTTGTTTATAAAAGTATGAAAGAATCTTAATTTCCAATAATCCTATTAGAAAACATTACATAACTAATGTACTTTTAGTTCAATAATGAAATTTAAATACCTGTTCACATTTGTTTAGCACCTTAAAAACTATTTTCCCGTGCATTGTTCCCTTGACATATCGTGGAAATCCCCTGAGGTAGAGAATACAACATTAATAGGACACTGCAGTCTCACTTATTCAGGCCAATTAGAATGAAGGCCCGTTTCAATCATAAAATAATGTTAAGGTGGTTTATGCTAACTCTTCGCATGTGGAATGTTTGAAATGGAGCGGTTGAGTTCAGTCCCGTTTCCATCGTACTGAGTGCCTGTTCTATGCCTGGAGTTGCGTTTGGTGCTGGGATCCCCACGGTGAGAAGAACCCAGTTTCTGGGCAAGTGATAGGTTCGTTCTGCTGAGGGCTTTGAAAACAAAGAAGAGGGGCAGTCAGTCCAACCAGGAGATTCAGAAAAACAAAGCCCGGTAAGAGAAGTCACAGACCACAGCTAAAGGAAGCTGGACCAGGGTTTCCAGGAGATGAGAATATGACAAGGCCATGGGGTGTGAATCAGCCGGTGTGTTTAGGGTCCTGCAGACATTACTAAAGCATTAAGCTCATTAAATGCCCAGAGGCTGGAGTCAAATCTCCCCAAGGTCAGTAGTGGGCAGGAGGTGCAGGGCCTTGGGTGTCTTCGTGGGGACGTGGAATATATGTTACAAGTGATTCACCGACAGAGCTTCTTAGGAATGGCAAATGCCATTTTAGTAAATGGATAAAAATGAAGAGTCATTTGCATATACCTAAATATTCATCAGTATTCCTGAAATGCTGAGTGCAGAATTTGTTTTAAATATTTTAGATCCTCTGTCTTCCTGCTCTTATTTACAAAAGCAATTTGCACTATAAAGAGAAAGTGTGCTGAATCGAGAAATTCAGGATTTGTGCCATCTGAGCCCGTGAATTTTTGCTGTACTCCTGAAATAGATAGTTCTTCTCTTCTGTAGGTTATCACTGCACAACCTAGATACAAAAGATTTTTTTTTTTCTTTTGGGCTTTTTTCTAAAAAGAGAGTTTTTAAAAACATAAGCGTGGGCTTCCCTGGTGGTGCAGTGGTTAAGAATCCACCTGCCAATGCAGGAGACACGGGTTCGAGCCCTGGTCCAGAAGGATCCCACATGCCGTGGAGCAACTGGGCCTGTGTGCTACAACTACTGAGCCCATGTTCCACAACTACTGAAGCCCGCACGCGTAGATCTCGTGCTTCGCAATGGGAGAAGCCACCGCAATGAGAAGCCTGAGCACCGCAAAGAAGACCCAACACAGACAAAAATAAAATAAATAAATAACTAAATTTATTAAAAATAACAAAACAAAACATGAGCACAATAAAACAAAACAAACGAGCCATGCCCTCTTGTGATAGAGTGACAGGCAAAAAGATTTGGAAAGGAAAAAAGAGTCCATATAGGAATGAAAGGAACCGGCTGTAACACCCACGCATTTAATCATTCATCCTTTCAACTACTTGCTGTTAAACCACCCGCCAGATTCCAGACACTGTCGGGATGTAGACACACACAGCCCTGCCTTCCCATCTGTAATAGCTAGAGAGACGGGCAGGAAGCTGTGTGGGGGGTGCCTGGGACAGGGGTGGTTGGACAGATGCTCAGGGATCCTGGAGGACCTTAGCTGTGGGCTCCCTGAGTCTGAAGGACGAACAGGGAAACACGGGGATGACTCCTTCCCCAGGGAACAAGTTCTCCCGGAAAAGGCAGCAGGGCAGGGACTGGATAAACTCCCAGTGTGGAAGAGTCCTGAGCAGACCGTGTCTAGAACAAGAGCTGAGCCGTCCTCTAGGAAGCCGTCCAAGTGACCAGCTATGTTGTTTAAACTGCTCAGCAGGATGCCCTGAGCGGTCAGCCACGGAGGTGGTGGTGAAGACCAAATCGGGGTCAGACGTCAGTCCATGAAAGAGGAGTCAGGAGCTTGGCCAAGGGAGAACCCCAGATTAAAACAAATAAAATGTGCCAGCTCTGAATGGGGAAGACAACTGAGGTCCAGGCCTCCAAGGTCTGGCAAGAAGGCAAGGCTCAGAGGAGTGGAAAGTGTGGGGGGCTGGTCCAAGCAGAAGAGCCCCTAAAATCCGCATAGATAGTTTAAGAGACATCCCATCCTGCTCCTGGGCTGGAGTCTGATTCCAGGTGGATCGTTAGCTTCTCAATCAAGGATGGCATGTGGGTTTCATATCCTAACATTGGGAATGATGGAGTGAGTGCCGTTTAAGAAGGAAGCAGATCCTGCTCCTGTATGCGGTGGGAAAGAGTGAGTGGTTATCTATCTCCCCCAAGGGCATCTAAGAGAGACTGCCAGCATCTGGGCCCGTGCATTTGCCACCCTGATCCTCATGATTGAATCTTTTGTATAATTTCTCTACAAATGCTGAGTGTGGCCACTGACCTGTGGTGGGAGTGAAAACATAGAAAAAAATATTACCAGATTTAGGTATTTACTATTTTAATTGACTAGACTGTGGAAAGATCATTTTTCACTTCGATGAACTAAAGCTTAATGCTAATTTTATACCCTTCTTTAAAATATAAGATGAAGAAACTATAAAATTTGGAAAACCAGAATTCTTAGAACTTCTCCTGCGGCGACGTCTTCTTCTGTGATGGTGTCTGGGTCCCGTTTCCTCTTCGCTCCATCAGTTATACCTTCTGTCACTTGTATTTTCATCTCTCCTTCTCTATTAGCTCCTTCCCATGACCATGTCAACTGTGTTAAGAAAATTTACAAAACTCTTTTTCAACAATAAAGTCCCCTGCAAACATGGTCCCTCCTTTCTTCTCTTTGCCTGCACAGCTGCCCGCACCCAACATCCTTTTCCTTTTCCTTTTATTTCTCACCCACTGTGCCCTGAGTTCTGCCACCTGCTCATCCTTGAAGCCCTTCTCCTCCAGGTTGCCAAGACATCTGATCGCCACGTAGAATAAACATTTTGCAGATTTCAGCTTTTGCCTGAAACCTCCTGCATTTTTTTTTTAAGAAATTCACGTTCTTTTATTTATTTATTTATGACTGTGTTGGGTCTTCGTTTCTGTGCGAGGGCTTTCTCTAGCTGCAGCAAGTGGGGACCACTCCTCATCGCGGTGCACGGGCCTCTCACTATCGTGGCCTCTCTTGTTGCGGAGCACAGGCTCCAGACGCGCAGGCTCAGTAATTGTGACTCACGGGCCCAGTCGCTCCGCGGCATGTGGGATCTTCCCAGACCAGGGCTCGAACCCGTGTCCCCTGCATTGGCAGGCAGATTCTCAACCACTGCGCCACCAGGGAAGCCCCCTCCTGCATTTTTTGATGTTATTGCTCGTTCACAATTCTTGAAATTCTCTCTTCTTTTTTAAATTAAAAAAATTTTTTAATTTTTTTAAATTTATTTTTTATTCAAGCATAGTTGCTGTACAATATTATATAAGTTACAGATGTACAATATAGTGATTCATAATTTTTCAAGCTTGTGCTCCATTGATAGTTACTATAAAATATTGGCTATATTCCCCATGTTGTACAATATATCTTTGTAGCTTATTTTATACCTAATAGTTTGTACCTCTTAATCCTCTACCTTCCTATTGCCCCCCCACACCTTCCCAATGGTAGGCACTAGTTTGCTCTCTATATCTGTGAGTCTGCTTCTTTTTTGTTCTATTCGCTAGTTTTTTAGATTCCACATATGAGTGATATCGGACAGTATTTGTCTTTCTCTGTCTGACATATTTGCCTTAGCATAATGTCCTCCAAATCCATCCACGGTGCTGCAAATGGCAACATTTTCATTCTTTTTTATGGCTGCGTAATATTCCATTGTGTATACATACCACATCTTCCTTATCCATTTGTCTGTTGATTGGACACTTAGGTTGCTTTGACGTTCTCTCTTCTCTTTGTTCCTATGACACAGTTTTCTCCTGGTTCCATCCCAACCTACCTGACTCGTTTTTCCATCTTCTTCTGCAACTCAGAGCTCCCCTTTCTTTGCCCCCTTCAGAATGTTTCTTCCTTCTAGGCTTTGTTCCTACCCAGTAGCTGGTGTTAACATGCACACACATACTGATTCTCCCAAGTCTGTCTCCAGCCTAGACTTCACTTTTAAGCCCCACATTCACCTAAATGTCCCACAGGAACCTGAAACTGAACCTTCCCAAATGCCACCTTCTATAACTCCCTCCCCACCCCAGATCTATTTCTCCCGTGCTCCCTGCCCCACGGAAGAGAGCCATGATCCACCCAAACTTAGCACGTTGAGAATAAGTCAAGCAGCAAATCCTCTAAAAGTCCCCTTCAAAATAGTTCAAATTTATCTCCTCTCCTCCATCTCCATGGCCCCTCCCTGAGAATCAAATGGTGCTGGGCGTAGAAGCCCCTTAACATAGTCCCTGATACGTAGTAAATGGGCAACAAAAGTTAGTTTCCACTATTGCTAGTAATTCTATTATTACTACCATGCTCCTACTATTAGCTTGGACTCTATTTTTCTCCTGCATAACTGCTATAGCTTCCCAATTCCACCTTCCCTCCTCACCCTCTTTCCCTCTGTTTAAGTCATCGCCTCCAAAGTGACATATTTAATGACATAAATCTCAACCTGTTGCCGCACTGCTTAAAAGCCCGCACTCACTTCCGTTGCCTGCAGGGTACTCCAGCCAGAGCTCGCCAAGCCTCTGCTAGTTGCCTTTTTGCCCCCTCGCGGCTCCTCCTAGCCATACCCACAGGCATCAAAATCAGCAGCCGGGTGAGCTGTGACAGTCCCTCCCCCCAGCCAGGCTCCCACTTGCCTCCATGCCTTTGCTCTCTCTCTGGAAGGAAAAACCCTCTGAGAAGCCTCCGCTGCCCCCAGGTGGTGTCAAACCTCTGCCCTGTGTTCCCCGCACCACACACAAACGCTTGACCCAGCGTCCGTGACGGACACGCGTGTGGTGACCCCTCTGCACCAGGCCCCTTAGACCCGGGCGGGAAGGGCTGCGCTTCTCATCTGAGCCTGGCACGGTGCCTGGACATCACAGGGGCACAACCAGCATGAGATGATCAAAGGAATGGTAGCTCAGGTGGCACTTGCACAGGTGAGCTTAACTGAACATCAGATGTCCTAAACCGGACTATTTCGTATCTATCATAAAGATGAAAGTTTTGTCCCTAGATGAAGGCAAAGTGCTTCTCCAAACCCCAGTCCTCCAGAGCCTCTGTGCCAGGCTGGGTCCCAGGTCCTGGGGACACAGAGCTTACTTTCTCCTGGGGGAAGTGATGTCACACAGCGACGAGTACTAGGAAAAGGAAAGAAAACCAGGTGATGTGTTAGTGAGAGACGAGAGGACCAGAGTAACGGAAGTGGGGGGGGACACTCTGAGAAGGTGACATTTGAGCTAAGACCTGAGCAATGAGAAGAGGCTTCATCAGACATAAAGGGGACTCTCATGACACCCAGTTAATGGAAGGGTGGTTTTGACCTTGGTCCTGCAGCCACAGAGGGGCCTCAGAAAATGTGATCTGGCTTTAGATCATTCTCTCGGCACCAAATTCATGGCCCTGCGTTACGTGAGACATCAGAGCTCAGACCACAAGTGCAGAGAGCGGGGATTCCGTCGAGCTGAGGAAACCCTGCAGCTCCTGCCTCTTACCTGGGCCTGCGCTTCCCGGAAACCCCCGCCTGCCTCGCTGGCAGCTCCTGCTCACAGGGGCAGGCTGGTCCCCAGAAGGAAGCTAGAGGTTCCTCTACCTACGACCCGCTGTGAAGTCCCTCCTAGTGTCCAGAAGCTTCCACCGCCCCTCCTCCACTCGGCCAGCTCAGCCTCTCCCCACGAGGCACCTCTCTGACCATGACCATATTCCCGCTGCTGGTGTTCACCTCCCACATTTTGCCTAAATGCATGTTTGGTGCCCGTCCAAAGCCATAATCATTAATGCTTTCTTTCTTGGGGAGCTGTTTGCCAGATGCTTTCCGCTAAAATATTTCACTATGCTTTCCCTATCACAGCCACTCCTTCCCTTTAGTATTATCTCCCTCTTGTCGACTGTGAAACATGTGCTCTAGGCAATGCTTGTCCTGGACCAGTTGCTTCTGGCACATTCTTGCAGTCTTGACAATCAGAGAAATTGTTAACACACATTCATTTGTTCGCAACACCTGCTGGCATTTTCTCTGTCTTTGCAAAGTCCTAGTAGCTGCCAATTCTTATGCATGTCCTACCTGTGAACCACTTACCAACCCTACCACGTGTGTGTCCTTATTTACACACAAGGAAACCGATGGTAGTAATAGCCCCTGCCTTGCAGAGTCCTCCTGAGGATTAGATGAGACAGCGTACAATACACACTTCCCGTGACACGCGTCACATAGTTAGCTCTCAGCGATACTTGTTAGCACTATTAATTGACCTCTTCATTTTCATTGCAGTTTGTTATCAGTTAAGTGAGAGGCAACATCTTAAAAATTAATGTAACTATGAAAGCCAGCATTTTTATTTCGAAGTGATTCTTCTTTTGCTAGCCATTTGCATCACAAGCCAAGTGGGACAGGTCCAAGTGGAAAGAGACATGTGGAAGACAGGTCTTGCCGGGCAGACCCACGAATGGGAGAAAACTCACATTGTAGAAGGTGAAAGGCAAGATGCAACTCCTCCAGCTACGTGGCTAGGACATTGGGAGGGAAGCCAACTAATCCCACAGTTTGAGAAGAGTTAGGTTTTGCCGGTTCTATCTGCTGAGCCCTGAAACAGTGACCCTGGAAAAACAACCCTTGGAGCATGCGCTGTAGTAACCCCTGCTCAGATAGGCCGAACCCGGCAGCCGGGCGGGTCCTAACTCTCTGGGAACTTGATTTTGCGGAATGTATAACATGGGATGAGGATGACGCCAGCCCCAGAGGGAAGCCTGTGGCTTACAGAGGCAGCCCGGCAAGCCCAGCAAGCAGTGCCCCCAGCACACTGTTCATTAAGGTGACTTTCTCTCGGGTGGCTTGCATTGTCCTTATCTCTGCACCTTTCCTAGGTCAAGAAGAAGAAAGGCTGGCCCTAGAAACTGCCCTGATGTACGGGGCTAAAAAGCCCCTCAGCACGGAGGGCGTCGTCAAATCGAGGTCTGATGTCCACATGAATTTTGAAGTGGAGAATGCCGTGCTGGGAAGAGACTTCAAGGTCACCATCACCTTCCGTAACAATGGCCCCGCCCACTACACCATCACAGCCTATCTCTCGGGCAACATCACCTTCTACACCGGGGTCGCCAAGGCAGAATTCAAGAACGAGACGTTTGATGTGACACTGGAGCCCTTGTCCTGTAAGTTAACGAGGGGGGGCTGTTCTCTCCAAGATGTGTCACCTGCTTCCTTGTCTGGCTCTGTGCTGACGCTCCCTAATAACTTCCTGTCAGAGTTAAAGCCCTGGCTCAGAGCCCAGGAGCAGGAACCACAGGGCAGGACCCACTTTTTCTAGAAAGGCCCCCACTTTCGTCTTCGTGACTCGTGCACAGACGTGAGCACTGAAATTTTCAAAGCTTAGAGCCCCACGAGTCGTGAACGTTAAATGTCACTGAACCCCTTGCTACTTACAGGGTGGCCCAAGGATCTGAAGCGTCAGGACCCACTGGGCGCTGGTCAGAAATGCAGACTCTCAGGCCCCGCCCCAGCCCCAGGCATTTTAACAAGATCCCAGGGGGACCGGTGTGCACAGGAAAGTTGGTGAAGCTTGTGTCTCAGAAAGCAGGCCCACTGGCGGTACCCCTCTCCCAACTTAGGAACAGCTTTGGGGGGCCGCCCAGCAGGAACGGTGTGTTTGGCTTTACCATTTAGGGGGCAGGGAGATCTAAGCTCCGCAGGGTGAGCTGTCTGATGTACAGGGTCAGGAGAGCCCATCCTTGGGAGAGGAGACTCGAGCCTCGGGACGTGTTGTCCAGGAACCTCTGGAGGCTCTGCTCTCCCGGCCATCTCCCCGGGGGCCTGTCCCGCACCTCGATCCCTCACCTCCCTTGCATACGCGGCCTTCCAAAGCGTCTTCTTCACTCTGAAAAATCCAGACTAGTTTAAGTAGGACTGGGATTGACAAGCCGCAGCTGGCACTGGGGATTGCAATTTCGACCCGTCTCATTCCCTGGGGTACCAGCGTTTGGCGTGCACAACAGCTGGTCACTCAACTGGCCAAATGAGCCAACCAGAAGAACCCGGTCTCCAGGCAGAGCACACGGAGTTAGAAAACAGAGCATGTTGAAAGGGTCAACATGGCCGGGCACCAGATCCGTTGACCTGACAGGTGACTCAGAAAAAGAAATGGAAAAAAAGGTATATGAATAATAATTTTTAAAACGCAGAGGCAGGCAAGACTATGATCCCGCCTGGGGTGGCCAAACCACACGTCTCATTTGTTTTCAGGCTTCCTGGATTCTATGTCTGTCCCAAGCCACAGGAAGTACCTTTGGGAGGCTTCAGAAAGATGTTCCCAGAAAAATGAGAAACTATTCCTAAAAAATCCTAATTTCAAGAAACCTACTCAATCTTGAAGGAAGCAAATCCCTCTCGATTCTGTAGACTAGCCAACAATTAAGAAATCACCATGGTATTTGTTTTGGAAACTGGAAGATCTAGCACTTGGAAGAAAGATAATTCTTACAGAAATGCGTAGTCAGTATAAAGGACTCAAGAGAAAAAACAGTCATCACAGCTGTTTAGAACAGACAGACTCAGTGGATTTAGAGGGCCTGAACCTTGGAATGAGACAAATCTGGATTTTAGCTGTGACTGTGTCACCTACTAGTTGTGTGTCCCTAGGCAAATTACTTAAGTAATCTGAGCTCATCTGCATGTGGGAACAATACTACCCACATCTCTGGGTTGTTGATTCACCGCCCCCCCTACACACACACACCTTTATTTAATGCCTACAAGTCCAGGTATTATTTTGTGCTGGTGACACAGCAAGGAGTTGCTTCTTGATGGTCCCCTGGGGGGAAGATGGGGGCTCCACAATAAACAATCAAACAAGTGAATATATATGGTTCTGCGTAGAATAGGAAAATACAAAGCAGGGTAAGGAAGACAGGGAGTGCCAGGGGTGGGGGAGTGTGGTCAGGGAAAGCCCCTCTGATAGGGTGACATTTAACAGAAATCTGACAGAAGGGAAGGAGTGAGCTTTCCAGCCAGAAAAAAAAAATGTAAGTGCAAAGGCCCTGAGGCCAGAGCTCATGTGATGTGTTCAGTGAGCAGCAAGGAGACCAGGGGAGGCTGGTGGGTATAGACCAGGTAAAGACCTGGAGGCCCTTGTAAAGACTTTGGCTGTGATTCCGAGTGAGCTGCAGAGCCATAAGACGGTGTTGAGCAGAAGTGTGTCCTGGTCTAACTTGGGTTCTGAAAGATCACTCCGCTGCTGTGCTAAGAACAGACTATAGGCGAAGTGGAATTGAAGCTTAGAGACTAGTTAGGACGCTGTTGCAATAGTCCCGTGAGAGATGGTGGTGGAGGTGAGGGAGGTGGTGACAGCTACCAGATCCGGGTGTTTTCTGAAGGTAGAGCCCTCGGGATTGGTTGACAGGTTGGATGGGCGGCATGAGAGAAGGGGGCTATGGAGGAAACTAAATGTGATAATATATGCGGAAGGCTTCCCGCAAGTAGGCTCCCCATAAATGCTAACTTCCAATGTGTTTACACTTTGGGAAACTGAGACCAGAAGGGTGAGTTGACGTGTTCAAGGCCACACATAGCAATTAGAGGCAAAGCAGGTACCAGAAACCACATCCCATTCAGGCAGGTACAGTGAGCCAGCTGTGTGCATTCTTGGGCCCTAAGTAGGCCCGCCCCTTACTTGTGCCCCGTTGCCTGGGGTCCAGCTGCCCCTCACTCCCCTGGACAAGGAACTATATGCCATCCTTTTCCCACCGCACTAGAGTCCCATCTCTCAATCTCCTTCCCCTTCTCTCCATGATCCAATAAAAGCATGAGCTTACGTGAGTTAGCGGGCTAGAACGGCATGATATGTTAGCCGTCTCAGTCATCGATCTAGGGACATCGAAGCCTGACTCAGTATCAACACAGCTCCCACGCACTCAGCCCACCCCAAGCCTTGTCCTGAATAACCTGAAGGGAGTTGAAGACTGTTTCTTGCTTTACCCTGCATGTACGTGGCACTAACTGCATGCAATAAATTGCATATAGCAACCTAAAATAAATTGCAATATATGGCAAAAAGCCACAGGATTCTAGACATCGATCAAGCAGGTCAGGGTACAATCCTAGGAGAGTCTGTTGCAAAGAAAGTTTTCCAAGTAGAACGAGAAACGTATTTTCCAGATTGATGATTAAAGGGAATGTGTAGGCTAGAATCAGCTGGGAAGATCTGAATAACTTAAACCTCCCATACCTTCAAAGGTGCTATCGTTTCCACTTGGCTATATTTAGTTTTCTTTGCTCTTTGGAAAAGAGATGAAGCAGCTCCTGTCTGTGTCCCCCCTGGCTTTCCCCAGACACCGTAAATGGTATTGGCAGGGTCCCAGCTCCACCACTCAGAGAATGAAAATCTCTTCTTCTTCTTCTTCTTGCCACGTTTAATAAACTTTATCTAGAACAATTTCTTGTGCAGTGGCAAAACACAGCACTTACATAATGTACTATTTCAGGAGCCCTGTTCTCTTGGGCTCAGAAACACAGCCCAGTTTCTTTAGTGCCAAGATTTAGAGAATGTTCTACCTCCGAGAATGAAGAGTCCCGAGGCTGACGGGATCAAGGCAGCGAAAACCTCTGTAAAGATGTCAGGCGCATCTCGCCAACCTAAACAGCCCAGTGGTCAAACACGGCCCTCTAGAAATAGCCAGAGGATGTCCTTTTTTTTTTTTATTATTATTACCGGAGGCAGCTAGCGGCAAAATGCGTGTTCTTCAAGGCCTGTCACTTTGCCGCTCCATCTGGCCCCATCTGGCGAAGTGAAAACAGCCCCCATGTGCTCATCTGAGGTTGTCTCCAATTGAGGGACAGAGCCTTAGTCTTCTGGACAATTCACTGCTCGGGGAGCCATGGAGGAAGCAAGGTCCAGGCTCAGTCCCAAAGAAGGCAACATGAGTGGGTCACCCAAAAAGGCAGAATTCGAGGGTCAAGGTCAAGGCAAGGTCTTCGATTCCAAAGGCCAGCTCTAAGTGGAATGGGACTGCCCTAGAAGTAGGCCGAGTTGCTGACTGCTTGTCTAGGGCGGACCAGTACGTTCTAATAACTTTGCGTAGCCCGTGGCCGTCTCTCAGCCTGGGTACCGCGAGCTTTCAGACTGGACAGTTGTTACGGGGTCTGTCCCGTGTGTTGTGGGATGTTTAGCTGCATCCTTGGCCTCTACCCGATAGATGCCGGTAACAACCTCCAGTTGTGACAACCAAAAGCATCTCCAGACATTACTAAACATCCCTGGGGGGCAAAATTGCACCCCGTTGACAACCACTGGTCTAGGATGACCATCCTTTCCATTTTGCCATCAATTTCCATTTTGCCAGGAATTGAGTGCATGCTGGGGTGCAAGATTTTCAGTTTCAAAACGGAGACCATCCTAAGTCCACCCAATTCTACCCTAACACCGCCCCATCTCCTGCTACAATCTCCTATCTCTGGGAGCCCCTCAAACTTGAATATATACCATCTGAGCATCATATTCAAATACAGATCCTGATTCCCTAAGTGTGGGTGGGGTTAGAGAACCGGTGGCAGGCTCTTACAGGGCTGATCTGGGGGCGGGAAGGGCGGGTCCCCCTAGTGGTTGAGCCGTGCTTCTCAGCCCCGCTGCATGTAAGAGTCATCTGCAGAATTTTAAAACAAAGCCTGGGTCCCAGCCGCCAAGATTCTGATTGAATTGACCTGGGGTGGGATCCAACAGGGCAGGTTTTTAAATGTCCCTAAGTGATTGTGAGGTAAAGCCAAGACTGGGCGGTCACA
This sequence comes from Balaenoptera acutorostrata, assembly GCF_949987535.1. Lineage (NCBI taxonomy): Eukaryota > Metazoa > Chordata > Mammalia > Artiodactyla > Balaenopteridae > Balaenoptera > Balaenoptera acutorostrata. Next base: position 103,224,911 of record NC_080073.1, read on the forward strand.
GCACCTACTCATCCATGCAGAGACCTTGAGGCAGATGGTAGGCACAGCCTGATGAGCTGTCGTCTGGGAGCCCAAAAGGCAGGAGGCCTCCCTGTGCCCTGGAGTTCACCCCACAGGGTCTTCCGTCCTGGGTCCTGGACGGCCGCTCGTGAGGGAGGGCTAAAACGAACCACCCTCTGCACTTGAAACTATCAACCTTGGGAATTGTTTCCTTCAATAACTTCCACCAGAAGGAGGAATCTTTGGCCAAAGGCAGACACTGAGCAGGGAAGCCGTGGTGGAGACATTCGATTCCATGCAGGGGGGATGGAGGCGTGACCACACAACACTGGTGCCTGGCTCTGCCCAGGCCCGGGCTCGGCCTGCAGGAGAACTGCCCTTTGCCCTTAAGAATCCTGGGCTCCGGGAAATGAGAGTGAGAGAAATTGGGCAGTGCAGCCAAACAGAACCTCACGGCTGCGGTCAGAGCCGCAAGACAGGATTCCCGTCCTCAGCCCGGATGGTGAGCAGAGCGGGGCCTGGACCGCTCCCCACCCTCCACCTGTCATCCTCACCGGCTCGTCCCCAACACCTAAACGCTCACGTTGTCGGTGCCTTGAGATCACAGAGGTCTTTTAAGTTGCAAATAGCAGAAGGGGTGGGAGAGAGTTGTATGCCTACAGTGAAAACTGGTTTCAACCGCTTCTTTCTCTTAAATAGAAAAATCAAGGCAGATTGGTACAGTACAAGCTGGAGAGAAAGTGTGGAGCAAAGGAATCAAGAAAAAGGTTTAGGTCATTGACAGCTTTGCTCGAGCGTGGCCCCTGGCCTGCGTGAGATGTTTCTTATCACAGGAGGGCACACGGCACGGTGGCCGTGGACGTCACTGCCCCACATCTGTCGCCTTGGGGCTGTTTCTGCCTCAATCCAAGCAGCCACAGCTAAAACCCCTTGGTCCTTGATTTTAAACCTCTTTGTCACGTTGCATTTTAAAAGAGCAAAAGCACTGTTGGGGAAAACTTGCCACGTTTTCTCTAGGAAGACTTTACTGAATGTGAAATTTCCAGAACATTCTTTACCCCAGAAGCCGGAGAGCTTCTTGTCCCTGATGGGCTCTGTGTTCCACTCGCCCTCACCTGTGTGTGTTCTCGGTGGAGACTGTGTTGTCGTGGAAAAGATGGGGCCCTCAGGGAAGGGTGAAGCAGCTCCTATCCCGGGTCCTGACATCGCCATGTTTGTTTTTCCTCCCGCCAGTCAAGACAGAGGAGATGCTGATCCAAGCGGGCGAATACATGGGCCAGCTGCTGGAGCAGGCGTTCCTGCACTTCTTTGTCACAGCCCGTGTCAATGAGACCAAGGATGTTCTGGCTAAGCAGAAGTCCATTGTGCTGACAATCCCCAAGGTCATCATCAAGGTCAGTTTTAGCATCTCAGATGAGGGAGAAAGGCAAGGTTGTTAGTGTTTAGGAATATGTGTGTGTGTGTGTGTGTGAAAGTGTGTCCTGCTCCAAAAAAAAAAAAGGAACTAGGATCTTCCTGTTCTTTGAAAGAAGTAAACCACCCTATATACAGACATGCACATATAACACGTTTCTCTCCTCTCCAGATTTAAATATATAGACGTGGCTGCAGATATAAATATAACCTGGGGGTATAAACACGCTTGTGGAGGAAGACAGAGATGTGTAAAGGATACAGATACTTGGAACTCAGTGTCTCCAGAATAAAGTAGGTCAGGCATGGCATCGAACAGAAGCCGCCTGGATCCCCTCCCACCTGCGTTTTGGACTGTACTGTTGTCCATACAGTAGAATGCACAAACCAAAATGTCAGCGTGATGATCATGACTTGTCATGTGTGTATACGCCTGGCAACCACCAGCCAGAGGCAGACACAGAGGATTTGTAACATCCAACACCCCAGAAATCTCCCTCACGCCTTTTGCAGTCCATCATTCTCTCCTCCGTCACCGAGACAACCATTGCTCTGACCTCTATCACCGGAGGGCCTTTTTTGCCCGTCTGGCTAGTAGTTTTAACGTTGTCTCCCCATTTGCCGCAAGAACTCTCTGTCCAAATGGCTCAAAGGCACTTGGCAGTGGAGAGGTGAGCATGGGTGAAAGGGGAAGGCAAATATGGCAGCCTGTCTGCCCCCACTTCTCAGGACCACTGGCAGCGTCCGTAGCTACCTCCCCAAGACACCTCCTGCCCTGGGGGCAGAAACCCAGGCCTCCATCAGGGTTCTTGGGGTGTGACATCTCATGTCAGCCTTATCCAGGGCTTGGAGACCTTTCCAAGTGATTGAGTGATTAGCACAGACCTGAAGGTGCATTCCTCTAAAGTGGTGGATAAATCAAAGTTTTAGAGGCACTCATATTTTAAAGCCTCTAGAGGTGGGGTGTTGGCAATGAGCAGGCAGGGAGCAGTAGGCCTTGTGTCTCTTCTGAATCGTTTGCTGAGAATCACTTGTAAAGCTAATAATGTTGTGTAGCATTCAAAATGACAGCCTTCACTGGGTCCAGTGCCGTGTGGACGGCCCTTGAGGGCTACTGTACGATGAGTCCCACCAGGCCGACATGTAGGGCCCCGGAGGAAGAGAACCCCAGGCCCTCCTTTTCTAGGAAGGCTTGAATCTTCACGCCTCCTTGGTTCTTTCACCCCGGTCACCTGCTACAGGCCCATCGCAGCACCTCCTGCACAAGAGGCCTTAAGAGACAGCATAGAAGTGAGGGGTGCAGGTCAGCAGGCAGAACAGGGAAGAATGCAGAACAGAGAAGTGGTACTGGCGTTCCTGCAGAGGAGCTGCCATTCCCCTGAGCATAAGGCGCTGGTGCCCTGACCAGGGCGGCCTGCCCACCCGCCACGTGGCAGCTGCCCTCGTGGCGGGCTCTCCTGGGACACACGCGGTGCCGCGCAGGCCTCTCCCGGAGGCTGGGGGAGGCCTCCTTTCCCGCTCCCATCAGGAGCTCCGCCTCGGAACCCTTCCCGCCAGAGGCAAGGCCCACACGCTCACCTAATTATGAACTGACAGCTTGTCCCCGTGAAGGGCTCAGCAGAGAGCTGTCCCCAGCTGGGAAGTGCTCCAACCCCAGCGTAAAATAGAATTTAATTGCACCGCTGGCAATAAACTGGATGAATACAGGAAACGGATAACTTTCATCTTTTAGACCTCATTAACTGAAGGTTTATTGACTAGTCATCTTCCGAGTTTACTCAGAGAGCAGTTTAACTCCCCATGGGCAGAACCCAAGTCCCTTCTCCTGCGGCTCAAGTGACCTGAACGGGGAGGGTGTACTTTACAATGAGTTGTGTGGGTTTTTTGTTTTGTTTTGTGTTGTTTTTCAATTTCCATAAGGGTGTCAAAAAGGCAGTTCTTAGACGTAATGCATTTAGAGGGTAGGGCCGTTTGACCGGGACTCCAGCAGGAGAGAGATGGAAATTCTGGCCTCCGTTCAGGTCCAGGAGTGCTCAGGAAAGCAGGCAGGTGCATTCTCACAGAAGCAGTTGCTTAACCACTAACCTCATGAACTGTATTAGCCCCAAGGACAGACTAAATCCAAGGCGGGGCAGAGGTGTTCCTGGGTAAAGCCCCTCATACCCTGAAAGCCACCCAGGTGTCCCTGAGCTGTGAGAGGCCCCAATTCCAGAAACTGGCTAATGCACTGGCAACCAGGATCCTAGTCAGTCTACTCGAGGCGTGGGGTACGGACCGCGGGTACCCAGATGGCAGGCATCCTGAAAGCAACTGCCGGGGGAGAGAGGAGACAGACAAAAGGAGGAGCAGGGAAGGGAGGAGGGGAGGGGAGGAGAAAATAAATATACATTGAAACAAATGTTACCCAGGAGACCTCAGGGCCGGGGAGTCAAATAAACTGCATAAACAGGAGTTGGAGAAGAAGCTAAATGCAGTGAAAGTACAAAAGCACCCTGGCTCAGAGGTCCAGACCACGTGGGACACATGTCCCCAGGTTCTAAGAAAACGCTAGAACCCTTGGTCCATCTCTTTGAGCCTGGGACAGGCCCACAGCTTACAGAACCTCCCAAGGTCACCATGATGAAGGCACAGGATGAGGGGGTGTGAGAGACAAGGGTCAGGAAGGCAGAATCCCCCCCACCCCGAGGCAGGAGGGGGGGTGAGACCGGCACACAGTGCTGGCAATGACAGTAGCTCTGAGTACTGAGGTCTCTGCTGTTATGCTTCTCCTGTACTATCTTATTTAATCCTCATTTCCACCCTACGAGGTGGGCATTATTGTACCCATTTTACAGATGAGAAATCTGAGAGGCCCAGAGAAGGCAGTGCCCTGTAGCATGGTGGTCAAAACACAGGCTCTGGGACCAAACTATCTGAACTCGAAGCCTGTTTCCTCAACACAGTAGCTGTGTAACCCTGGACACATCACTTACTGTCTCTTAGCTCCTGTTCTCTCAGCTGTTTAACAGAGACGATGGCAAGTCTTACTTCATAGAGCTGTCGTGAGTGTAAAACGAACTAGTGGGTACCTAATGCCTCGCTCACGGTCAACGCCGAGTATGTGTTGGTTGTTGGTATTGCCCTTGTTACTGCTCACAAGCCACTTGCCTGTGGTCACCTGCCTGATAAGGGAGGGAAGGAAGCTTCTAACCCAGGTCTTACTGATTTGGAAGCTTGTACAGGTAACGGCTCGGCTGTGTTGCTCTCACACTGGAACTTTCACCAGAATAGAAGATGGTGACTGCATTTACCGAACGGCCTGGTGTTTCCAGGGAGGAGAGATCACAGGAGTTGGAGTGGAGTGGGGTGTCAAGGATTAAGGCTGTAGAACCATAGGTGATCCTTGGTGAGCGGATAACATTCAGCCGGTAGAGATGGATGGAGGGACCACTCCAGACGCTAGGGAAAATAAAACATAAGCGAGGGCGGGTGTGGGGAGCAGCTGGAAGCCGCCGCGGCGGGACTGCAGGCTGGAAGCAGGTGACTAGTGAAGAGAGACCGAGCAAGGCAGCCTGCGGCCACTTTGAGGTGAGGCTACAAGGTTTGGATGAGAGCTTCCTAACTCATCTGTGAACAGGGGGGCTTCAGTGGAGATTCTAGAGCATGAATGTAACATCATGGTCAACTCCGACCTCCCAGGAGTCGGAACCTCTTGCCTTTCTCCCTTCTCTTCAAAGCCTTTGCCCAAAGCACTGTCTCCTGGGAGATCCAGCTCAGCCTTGGGGCTGGAGCTGCCTGAGGGCTAGTTTGCAGCTTTTCTGACCCAGCTCCCTTTCTAGAGCAAATAGACACCAACCTGGACCACGATGGGGCCCACCTGTCTGGGTCCACACCACCGTCAACCAAAGCAGTTAGGCCAGTGGACACGTCCTTACATCCTAAGGACCCAGTCTTGCCCTGCATTCGTCCCCGTGAGCACAGATATCGGAAGTGGGTTAAGTTGTGCTCCCAGTTGACTGTTCCCAGCACCCACCATGCATGAGTCACACAGTGTGATCCTCACGTGGAAAACGGCAGGGAGAGACAGTCATTAAACTTTAATGAGCACACATCTCTTTTCCCAGGCTATCAAAATATTTTGATGAGAAAAGTATATTTTATTAAAGTTATACATAGAATTTTTCTCTGCCTTCCCACGTGTTGATTGTTGTTAAGAGGCTTTAAGTCAGGAAAAGATTCTTCAGCATTTTGATGTTTAAGGCACGGCTATTTGGGGGAGGGGATGGGGGCAACAGAGGGAATTCAGCTGGTCTGCCGGCTAGAGGCTGGTTTGCAGGAGTCGTGGTGCATGACATGGGGGCAGCGTGCCGGTGGGTTCCTCCCGGTCTCGGGGAGCAGTGAAGCTTTCACAGTTTTCACGTCCTCACCCAAGTCAACTGGAGCAGGAACACCGGGGTGGGGGGAACCCTTACAGCCCCTTCTGTAGAGAAGCCCCCAGCACAGGGGTTTGGATGGCTGGACCCGGACATCCAGGGTTCCTAATTCTACCTGGGCTGCTCTGGGCTAATTCTTCAACATCTCAGATGTGGAATGGGTCCAGTAATATTGCTGACCTTGTTGGGTTGCTGGGAGGGCTAATAGAAATAATCCTCGTAAAGAGCTTAACATGGTACCTTGATCACAGTACGTATGTGATGAAGACCAGCATCTGTCAGCTTCCATCACCCGGGGTAGCCGCCACCAAGTCTCCTGTCCTCTTTCTCCCTTTCCTTCTTCCCCTCCTCCTCCTCCTTCTTTCTCCTCTCTCTCTCTCTCTCACACACATCCTCTCTCTCTGAACTTCCCTGTCCCTTTTTGCAAAATAACACCCTCATAATACTAGTCCCATTATTAACTGCAATCATATATAAAACACAAAGTTGTTCAGGACTAGATCTGGGCCGTTCCTGAGAATGCTTAGCCCCTGCCAGGACCGGGGGGTTACTGGTTAGTGTCACCTCCCTCCCGCCCGAGTCCCCTCTGTGCCGGGGATTCTCTAGTCAAGCCCCTGGTGGTTAGTGTCACCTCCCTCCGCCCCGAGTCCCCTCTGTGCCGGGGATTCTCTAGTCAAGCCCCTGGTGGTTAGTGTCACCTCCCTCCGCCCCGAGTCCCCTCTGTGCCGGGGATTCTCTAGTCAAGCCCCTGGTGGTTAGTGTCACCTCCCTCCCGCCCGAGTCCCCTCTGTGCCGGGGATTCTCTAGTCAAGCCCCTGGGACTTGCTCAGGGCAGGAACGGCCCTCCGGCCAGTGCTCACCCGGTGGCGTTGAAACCGACCCCTGGGTGTTGAGCACGTGCATTGTTCCCTGTGGGAGCCTCCTGAGAGGGGGGCCGGTCCCGGAGAGCCTGGAGGAGACTCGGGGGAGAGAGGAGAGATGGTCACACGTTCCCCCATGACCTCCTTTCAGTATCTGGGAAAACCATTCCCAGTGCCATTTAAGACAGCTCGGGTCCCACCGCATCTTTAGTATTATCATGTAGGACACTCCTGTAGCCTTTTCAGAACATCATGAGACACCAATAGAACTCATTCTCTCCTATGAATGAGGAACAATTTTGCTAGGAAAAACATAAAACCACTTTCTATGTACGTGATTTTAAAAAGTTACAGCCATGAACAAACCATAAACCAACAGGTGCCCCTAGATTTAAAAAAAAACAAAAAATCTTTTAAACATTTAAAATAAGAACAGTTGACTGTTTCCAAGATTTTTTTCACGCGCATTTTAACGCGCCTCCCTGCTTCCGCCACCCCCAGGTGTGCACCGTCCACACAAGTGCAGGAGTCGTCCTGGAGTGGCGTTAACACGATTTCAACATGCGTTCGCTCGTTACTTATCTGTGCTGTTGGCTAAAAGAATTTTTCGGTATTTCTTCATCCCGATGTTTAGTCACTCACTCATTTATTTAGTCATTCAACAAAGAGTTATTTGGTGCCCACTCTGTAAATAAATTGTAGTAAATGCTTTAAAAATTATCAGAGGATAACTCAATATTGAAAATATTTTTATTGACTTTTTCTTTGAAATGGGGAAAGGCTGCTAATTTGCCTTTCAGCAGGGACCTCCCCCGGTCAGCTCCAAGGACACAGCTGCTCTATTCTCACGTGTCGCCCACCACGGCCTCACAGCTTGGGGCACTCCTCTTGTACCGGACAGTGTAGCCAGGGCCTACGAAAGGGGGTAATTCCTAGACATCAACCAGCAGAATGTCCTCCCGGCACTCTGGGCCTGCAGCAGTGAGGAGAAGGCAGGTCACAGGGGGAAGGTTCCCTCTGACCCCCCGGGTGGTGGATTCCTCTGGGTGGTTCCACTCCAGACCAAATCCGACACCTGTGGGAGCTGTGCCCACACACAGGACAATGAAGGGACCAAACCGAGCCCACTCGCCACTCGCCCAGCCACGCAGCCCGGCAGGACGCTGCGTCCACTGGAAAAGGGGCTCCCTTTCCTAATAGCGCAGATGCACCGGCGCTGGCTCCACACCCAGGTCGCTTCTGAATCAAGACGCTGCCTTGGTTTTTCTTAACCACCACTGTACCGCTGTGTTCTAGCTGGAGCCGACCCCTCACCTGAGGTCAAGGGTAAAATCATCTTCGTCCCTCTTCTGCCCGTGCCCGTGGAAGGCCCAGTTTTAACCAGAGAAGAGCAAGGCCGGCAGGGATGCTGGGGCGGATGCTGGGCCCTGCTCCTCCAACATCCCAGTTCATGGGTTGTTTTACTTTTTAACCGGAGGACAGGTTAAAACTGGGGAACCACCTGAGGCATAGCGAGCGTCCCCAAATGCTTGACAGTCACCAGGTACGTTGTGAGACTTAACTGCAGTTTCACTTCATTCTGTGAGAGCCTAAATATCTGAAGCTTTCCATCAAGGCAGAAAATGAAAACAAAACTCTGTGTTCTAATTATCCTGAACCCCAACCCCTAAACCGTTTCTCCTGCCATGCTTCCCACCGAGCATGTTTCTCCCTCCTGGCCTCCCGTGGGTCCTCCGTGACTCTGACACGTGTTCCAGTCACCTGGACGCACCCCTGCCGTGTCCACAGCCCTTCAGTGGGAGGCTGGAGCAGGGCATGGGGGGTGGGCTTCTCCACGTCTCTTTAGAAAGTGTCAGTGGAGGCTGCCAGCTTCTCTCCTTTGTGCTTCTTGGCTCCGGCACCTGAGAACCCGAATCCACATCACTCCCCACGAGGGAACTTGAGGCTGAGGAAGTTCTCCTGGTCACCCTGGCAGCACTGTCTCCCTTCAAACCTCCATGGCATTTAGAGTCAATAATTGCGATGGTGCAGATGCTCTGCCAGATCACTTCACATACGATATCACATTGAATATTCCCAAGAACCTCATAAGAAACTGAGGCCCAGAGAGTTCAAGTGATTGGCCTGAGGACACACAGCAGTGGTCCCTGGTCTTCAGACCTTGAGTCTAGCATGCTTTCCCCTCAGCGTCCCCCAACCACGGTCACTGTCTTCGTCCTGGCCGCCACAGTGGGGTCCTCAGCACTGCCGTAAGCCATCTGTGGAGAAAATCAAAGTCTGTCTGTGAGGTCCCACCATGAGGCACTTTGAGCAGGTGAAGTCCACGGACCTGGGGAGGGTCCCGGGCAGGGTACCACCAGCCATGGCTTCACATGCTCGGATAGCCGACTCTCTCTCCATCCTCTGTTGGTCCCGGAGGATCAGGCAGTGGGTTACTCCATTGGCCAGGAGAGCACATCCCAGACTCTCTGTGAGCGAGGCCTCCACTGGAAGGGGAGCATTCCCCCTCCCTCTCAGCACAGCTATGGAACGACCTGCATTTGAGAATGAAAACGAGAACCACTGGTAACTGGGGTACCTAAAACACGTTCTCTATGCATTCCTGTTCACACAGAAGCAAAGTAAAACAACAAGAATAACAAATCTCATCTACCTTGTCATATGATCACAGTGTGCTTGAGCTACTGGCTCTTTTTTTTACGTGATGTCTCTACCTTTACCCCAAATAGAACATCCTATAATCATCAAGTAATACAGTATATCAAGGCCTCAAGTCTACCTTGTCACATTTTACTCTGGCATAGAAATCTGCTTCTTTCCCCATAAAGTCAACAAGAAGGAGTTGAGTAGTAATATATATGTTTTCAAATTTAGTTCAGAATCAAGCTGTAATCACTGTGCTCAACTGGTAGTTGAGTGATGGCAAAAGGTAATACTGCAAATGATTCTTCAGTGGATTTCAGGAAATAAAGAAACTATTTTCAGCAGAAAAGCTTACTATTTTTGCCTCTCTGCTGTCAGAGACGACAGTGTATGTAGTGCTTAAAGATGAAATCTTTGGAGTCAGAAAGACCTAGATTCATATCTGGGTCCTGCCAACTTACAGGCTCTGTAACTTGGGGATTTTGTTTGTCTTCTAAGTTTTAGTTTCACATCGATAGAATGGGGATAATGTTAATGTCCACTGCTAAGTCCATAGAGGATCAAACAAGATAATGTAAGTGAAATGATGAGCAGGATGCCTAAGGAAACACTAAAAGTAACGTGAGTTGCTCTTATTGTTATGACTTATCAGAGTCAGTGCAGCGGGTCGTTAAGCATTGACTTTGGCACCAGACTGTCTGCGTCCAAGTCTCACTCCCCCTACTTGCTGTGTGAACTTGAACAGGTCACTTAACTTCTTTGTGCCTCACTTTCCTCATCTGTCAAATGAATTCTCATAGCGTCTACCTCATAGGGTCGTGAGGATTAAATGAGTTAATATATGTAAATCACTTAACAGCATCGTCCAGTAGAACTTTCTATAATGACGGGAATACCCTAGATCTGCACCTTCCCATATGATAGCCACTAGACACATGTAGATGCTGAGTACTTGAACTGTGGCCAGTACAACTAAGGAACTGAACTTTTATTTAATTTAATTTTAATTCATTTAAATTTAAATCGCCGCTTGTGGCTGGCGGCTACCACATTGGATGGTGCAGACTTAGAACATTGCCTGACTCTCGGAAAACCTGACTGTCGTAAAAAAAAATTTGCATTATTTAGTCAAGGCTAACCTAAGTGGGCTAGTGAGAAGCAACAGTGGTGCTGGCGAGGTGGTTTACAAACAAGCAACTATTTATTACCAGCAGTGACCATAGGGTGGGGAGGAGGGAAAAATCATTTTCCACTAATTCATGGAATCCATGATTGACAGCACTTGAAGTAAGGGCTGTGAGGTGAACTAATAAATCATGTGAATTACATTGACAACTAGGTTCATTCTTTCCCAAACTTTTTCCTTCATCTCAGTTTTGATTTTGAATACAGTTATTATGTATATTATAAAGCATATACTCCATGGAAGAGAGCTTGTGATTTCCTAAAAAGTAATTTCCTCCCAAAAGTGTGTGTGTGTATGTGTGTGTGTTAGTAACTTTCTTGTTTATCAAAGAAACAGAATACTGATCATTATGAAACAGCATAAAAGACAAGAACTCAGTATGTCAATATCAGTGAAAGGTGTTTAACTTGAAAAAGCACCGTATTTTATGTTGGTATAAAAAAACAGAAATATTTTAAATGGAATATTGAAAAAATCAGGGTGTAAAAGTATTTGGTGTCACTGAGTATGACATATGCTTCATCCTTTCCTCTGGTCCAGGTAATGGCTGGTCTTCTCTATAGTGAACACACACTGCGAATTGCACACCACTTAAATCAACACATAATATGAAAATACTAGGTATAATGCTCCATTTTCCTTGAAAGCGGGAGGAAATACCTCCACTTAAATTGCCTAAGCAGAAGACAGTGATGCTGAGTGCTGGGCAGGCTTTATATTTGGTTTGGTTTGAGTTTCTAAGTTTCATTATTATCTCAACAGTCAGGTAAAGGACGTTTAAATCCGGGTGCAGGAGACCAGTGTCAGAAAAGGGACACGAGTCTTTGTTAATTGCAAAAGAAACACTCTACGACCTGAGAAGGGCCCCCTCCTTCAGGCTCCAGTATCAGGGAAGGCTGAGAAGTATTTATTTACCCGTGCCAGCAGCTAATAACAGAGGTCATATCTGGAAGCAAACTGAATAGGCATGACACGTGAAATTATCTGAGAAGGCTTCATCTTCTAATCATATTCAGATCTAAAGCCTATCTCTGAAGGCCCAAACCCTGGGCCAGCCTTTCAAATACTAAATTCCCCTTATCTCTGCCATCAGTCACCTGGAAGGGTCCACTTTGCTTTCCACAGCAGAAGAATCTTCCTGTAGAGGTAGGCTGCCAGTATGTAAAGGATCCTTAACTTGGAGCCCATCAGCCCCTTGAGGGCCATAGATAGACATCCTGGGTCTGTAGTGAACCCCCTAAAACTACCTGCAAAGTGTATGTATCTTGTATTTGTCACTGTGTTTGTCCATGGGAGGAAGGGTCAGTAGTTATTATCAGATTTTTAAGGGGTTGTCCCCGTAATCTCAGTAGCATGCCATGAAGAAAGCAGATGACTCCAAAATATTTTTCCCCCAAAATCAAAGTGATCATAGCAAACACTTTCACCAATAGCGTCTCTAAAGCAGTCCCACTTTCTCCAATTTAGACAGTTTTTGTAAATGTTATCTTTATCCTGTATTTTTAGAAACCAAAAAGTGTTCTGAAATTTTTTTCAACTTAGGAAAACTATGTTGGATGCACTTGAGAATTAAACCAAAGATTCTATGTAAAGTATTCTAATAATGTACTTTTATACAGTCATCCCTCGGTATCCATGGGGATTGGTTCCAGGACCCCTGCGGATCCCAAAATCCATATCCACAGGTTCAGCATCCACAAATTCAACCAACCTTACATTCTGCTGTGCATGCCAGGTTGAGGACCACTGAGACACATTGCTTGGCATACAATCCATGCTTTGTAGGTGACACCTGCTGTTGTCACCACCATAATCAGTGTCTGCTCCACCCCGACTCCTCTTTCCAGCTCTCCACCCATCCCACCTTAGGGCATGGAGATTTGAATGTAATGACCATGGAGAATTGGCTGCAATTTTCATTTTTCTTATAGATTTTTTAAATCCCATAGACATAAATTTAGTCATCAACATGTCTTAAAGAGTAAAGCCACTATTTACAATGGCCAGGACATGGAAGCAACCTAAGTGCCCATCGACAGATGAATGGATAAAGAAGATGTGGCACATATATACAATGGAATATTACTCAGCCATAAAAAGAAACGAAATTGAGTTATTTGCAGTGGGGTAGATGGACCTAGATACTGTTATACAGAGTGAAGTAAGTCAGGAAGAGAAAAACAAATACCGTACGCTAATGCATATATACAGAATCTAAAAAAAAAAAAAAAAGTTCTGAAGAACCTAGGGGCAGGACAGGAATAAAGACACAGACGTAGAGAATGGACTTGAGGACACGAGGAGGGGGAAGGGTAAGCTGGGACGAAGTGAGAGAGTGGCATGGACATATATACACTACCAAATGTAAAATAGATAGCTAGTGGGAAGCAGCCGCATAGCACAGGGAGATGAGCTCGGTGCTTTGTGAGCACCTAGAGGAGTGGGATAGGGAGGGTGGGAAGGAGATGCAAGAGGGAGGAGAGATGAGGTTGTATGTATATGTATAGCTGATTCACTTTGTTATGCAGCAGAAACTAACACACCATTGTAAAGCAATTATACTCCAATAAAGATGTTAAAATAAATAAATAAATAAAGCCATAAGGTTCTAATTCTTAACGCTAGAGCCAATGAGCGAGAATCTTCTTCTCTGGGCCATGTCCTTCCTTTTTCCCTCTATTCATGAGAAAGGCTCATTTCCACATGATTTTTCCTGTGTTAACAGACCGCTTAAAAAATAAGGCAGTATAGTGCCTGGGTTGATGTATAGCAAACTCAAACAACCAATAAATTTCATTTTTAAGCAGTCAACCTAATATAACAAATATCTACTGGACACCAGCTAGATACTGGAGTTGAAAGTGGGCTAAAATAAGGTGAATAAAGCAAACTACCCCAAGTATTGCTAATCCAAAAAAGTATGAGCTATAATGTATTGAGCCTTTGTCAATGCGCCATGCATTGTGTTAGCTGCTTTATATGCATTATCTCATCCTACTCCTTTCCTATGACGGAAGAACTATTGTTATTATCTTGTTCCCAAGTTATTTAGAGCTTATACAGACCCATCCATTTGGCATACAAAGCCCCTAAACGAACAAACAAATACTATAGCTCCCTGGTCATTTTCCAGCACATCGTGTTGGTGTTAGGAAAGCATATAGTCCCAAGTGTGTGGTACGTCGTGAACACAGCATAAGAACTAATAATAATAACAACAACAATAATAATAACATTCTACATAGATTACCCCATAGGAACGTCAGTCCTGTTTCAGAGACAAGAAAACTGAGTCTCAGACAAGGTGAAAAAGTCACCCAAGGCCCCACTGCTAGTAAGCGTTGGAGCTGCCCTTGAACTCTGGCCACTTTGCCAAATACCCAATACTTCTGAGACTTGTGATGGATAAACTCACCACAAAAAGCCTTACAGCCTCCTGGATGCAGAGGCTGGGGCTGCAGAGGAAAAGTCCCTTTTGCCTATTTTAGTGTCCAGATACCTCTCCTTCAAGTTCAACGGCGAGGCCTCCCTCCTCGGACATATTTCTTTCTAGAGTGCCTCCAAGTAAGAAGGCGCAGGCCCCGTGGAGTGTTTTCTTCCTCTTGAACTCAGGGATCCCTCCTGTCCTGGCAGGAAACTTGAACCCCTTCCAGGAGCAGAGTTCGCCTGGCTGCCCTCGCCACGGAAAGCTGTTGCTACACCAGATGCACTTCCACCTCCTGCTGACAGCAACAGCTGGGGGCCACGGCTGTTCACCTGAATTCTAATTAGGGTGGGTTTTATAATGGGGAAACGAGTGCGATTCTAATTAATAATTGCCCATCTTTTTCTCGATAGGTATCCCCCAGTCAAAGCAATAGCCTCATTGCACTGGTTCCCTTGCCAAAAGATGGCCATGCTGTAAAACAGAAGAAAAAGTAAAGAGGGTTAAAGATACAGGGGCGCATAAAGAGGCTTTATGTGCTGCTAACGAGCTTCTCTCTCTCCCAATTCACTTCTTAGGTCCATGGCGCTCAGGTAGTAGGTTCTGACATGGTTGTGATGGTTGAGTTCACCAATCCTTTAAAAGAAACTCTGAAAAATATTTGGATTTACCTGGATGGTCCTGGAGTGACGAAACCAATAAGGAAGATGTTCCAGTGAGTGCTGGGAAAGTGGGGAGGTGAGGTGGGGTTGTAGGAAGTTTTGTCTCTCTCCATGTTTTCCAAACGCACATCCAATCCCCAGCGAACATGTCTGAGAAGCTGCTACCTCCAAAAACACAGCGTTGGTTTGACCAGCACTTCCACCATTCAATCTTTAAAACCACCTTAATGGGGTGGGCACTATAATTAGCTCCCTTTGGTGGTGGAGGAATTTGAGGCTTTGAGAGGTTGACTGGTTTGTCCCAAGTTGTGCATTTTATAGAAGTAAGCCAACGTCCAGACGTGGCTGGCTGATTCCAGATTCTGAAGTTCAAGAGTTTTGCCCTACTCCTTCCTCGTGTATTCATTCTTCTCATATTTACGGAGGTATCACGCAGAAAGATGTCCCTTTTCATGAGTCCTTTCTTTCCAACCCCACCTCCAAGATCTTACCAACCCGCTCTCTAGAACTGTTGCTTTCAGTAGAACAAAGGTGAGCCTAGAGAGTTCTAGACTTGGTTCCCTATTCAAGGGACCAACGACCACCCTGCGCTCTGTAGTAACACGAATGAAACTCTGCTTCTTCCACACCTCGTGCCATTAGATTGTGCCCTACGGTTCTCAGCTTCTGTGACTTCTACTGACAAAGAGTGTCACCCAACAAGACAGCCCATTCTGTGTTCAGGTACTTCTAGTCGTTAGAAAACAATTCCACCTTTCGACCCCACCGATGATCCTAACCCCGTCATCTGGACCTGTACACAGAGTAAGGCATATTTGTCTTCCATCTAATGGCTTGCAAATGTTTGCAAACAGCTGTCCAATCTTCCTTGGTTCTTCTCTCTTCCTACACTGACTTCATTCCCCTCATCCCTCATGTGGTTTCGGCTCCCGCCCTCGGCCACGTCCTCCAACTTGTCAGCACTCCTCTTAAAGTGTGACACCCAGAATGGATCCCAATCTTTGAGGTTTATTACTTTCATTTCTACCACAAAGAAGTCCCTGTCAACATCAATCAATCTAGCATGTTTCCTGTGGGGTGAACTTCTAAGGTATAAAAAAGGAGGTGCAGGGATTTGGAAACTGCCTTATGACCCAGATATGTTAGGAATTTCCCCAACGCCCTTTATGGAAGCTACCCCGCTCGGAGTCTGTGAGACAAATGCAAGGCCTCTTTCACCCTTTCTGAAGCACCTTTAAAGACAATGTGTGCACTAGGGGCTCGTTGCATTTCTTTGAAATTACAGTGCTCACAGCTTCTGCATCCCATCATTTAAGAGGTACCTGATGCTGGAGGATGCAATAAACAACAGAGAAAATAATTTGAGTGCTTTTTTTTAAAATGCAAGCACAAAACATAACAACCTTCCTGTGCTAATAGGGAAGCCGCAAGAAAAAAAAAATTAAATTAGAAATCAACCCCAGCTAGAGCGAGAGGTCGGTAGAGCTAGCCCTGCTTTCATCAGAAACTACAGTCTCACTCACCCATCCTCACACCTTCCCACTCGAATCAGATGCAAGAATCGCTCAGGCAAAGTGAAACACATTTCTTCTTTAAAACAGCCCCCTGCTGTAGCCAATTTTTCCTTCTCCAACAAGCCTGATCTGAGGGTACCAGAACCTCCTGCCACCTTGACACCTTGGCTGTGCAAGAGTTCCACCTTGATCCCAAACCAATGCAAGGAAGGAGATAATCTGTGTATTAGAAGAAAGATGAATCCTAGCACAGTGCAATGACCCACCATTTAGGAGACACAGGGCTCAAAGGGGGTTGAGTGTCCAGGTGCATTACTTACTGTTAATATCTGACATTGGGGTAGGACAAAGTGGGGTGAACTGGGGAAAGGATGGAAGAGGCCAGTCCCTACACAGTGGACACAAAGCAAATGTCCCGCCCACACTCTGCCGTTGGCTCTATCAGTAATCACCTTCAACGCATAGGTCTATGGCAGATCAGTAACAGACAGAGAGCCAGTTCCTCAATCTCTTATGGGGATCCAGATCCAGAGGGTGGATCTCTGCAAAGCAAGGGAAGCTTTATTTCTCAGAGACTGTCAAAAATTGGAAATAACTTGACATAGAAAATACTTAGGACCTAGGGTGGGCTTGGGACTTCGGAGAGACCACTGGTTTCTCTGTTTCCTCCTGATTCCTCCTCACACCTTCACAGCCCAGACCTGAGCCAGGCAGCACCCACGTCCATCTTGTCGGATGGTTGAAACACTGCAGTGTACCCTATATCGCCAAGACCTGATCAAAGAGCGGCAGATCAATGTAACAACTTGGACCCTTAAGAAGTGCAATTCTGTAGAACCAGAACCCTTCACAAGACTGTATTCCTTTCTCAAGATACATGCCTTGAATAGTCAAGGGAGTCTCCACGCCACCTGCCCACCCAAGGGCCCTAGGCGTTAGGGGGTCTGGAGCTCCAAGCCGAGGGTCTGGAAGGCGGGAGCTGGCGAGCAGGGCATTGAACGAGGAATAGGCAGTGCCGTGTCCACTCCTCAGTCAGGACACAGTCAACTCCACTGCGAAGTGACTTACCTTCCTGCTCTCCCCCCGACCTCCCCACACCTTCCTCAGATGCTCGGAGGTGCTGCTCCCACAGACTTGTAGCTATCCAGCTTCTGCACTTGATACTTCTGCAACCTCAAATAATTCATCTTCCAGATTCAGTTTTCTCTTTAAAAAATGATGATGTTCCGTAAGTTACTTTAAGAGAAAAGCTCCCCGACTTTGTGATCTTGTTTTAAATTTTGAGTCTCTCAAGTAGGACAGAGGGCTCGACACATGGAGGACAAACCATAGACAGTTGCGGTTTATTGTGATAATAATCCCCTACGCCTGCCCGTGCTCAAGATGATAAATGGCCAGTGTATCTTGATTGCTCAGCGCATTACTGAGAATCATTTATCACAACATCTATCCCTGGGAATATAGGATTATTCCAGTATTACTCCCCCCCTTTTTTTTTTTGAATTTTATTTATTTATTTTTTATACTCCACTTAGCAAGATGGGGAAAGGATCTTTTTCTTTCTTTGTGCATGCATTTTTCCGTAGGCAAATGCATACTTAGGCATGCATGTGCCTCTTCATGTATGAGTATCTTCAGAGATGCTCGTGAGTGGGCCTAGATACATGGCTGAATATCATTACGGGGACGAGTTGATGAGTTAGACCAAATAATGAAGTAAAGCTCAGGGTTTACAGTTTCTGTTTGAGGGAGTTGCCTGCACTCTAGGCCCCAGGCCATATCCTTAAGCGGGACAACTCTTTTGCAAAATGTTCTGGATGGATCACCTGGGGAAACCAGGGAAGAAAGAATGAATGGATCAGGGTTAAAACAGCACAGCTACTGAGAACTAAATATCTAAAAACCTATATTCATATTGAAAAGATGATTTAACTTAAGGGTAGAGAATTGTTTCTCTGCGTACAAGCCAGAAGAACTTTCCTAAATTATGTTGCAGGGAGTTCAGGCAGAGAATGATGACCACAAAGGTGATGGTGATAATAATAATAATAATAGCAAAGCAGCAGCAGCAACATATGTCTAATACGTGGTATTTAACTACATCTTGCCATGGTTCTAAGCGCAGCACAAATACTAACTCACCCACCCTCTCCACACCCTTTTCAGTATTTCATAGTGTCCTTTTACAGGTGAGGAAACCCACGGTGAGCTCAGTGTCTTTCAAACCTTGAATCATAAAAGCAATTTACTGAGTTGGAAAAATACTCCCATATGTAGGCTCCGGGTGTGCACTTGTCACATAATTTGGCTTTTCTGTAACTCAATAAGATAATTTATATAGCCTCATTTCTAAAGAACAAAAATTAAGAACTAATGACAAATTAATTGAGACACTGAGACTCTCAGAGCCAGTGCCTGGAGCAGCCCTAGAGAGAGGAGCCCCTAGCCTTAGAGGCATTTCCCCATTCACTGGCCACAGATACAAGAGTAAAGGGATTTCTTATTTAGCGGCTGGATTTCTAAGATTTGGAGCCATTCCCCTTTTCATCCCAGAGGATGTACACCTGCAGCCAGGTAAAATATGTATTGTTTTAGTGATCTGTGAGGATATCATGGGATTCTAACTTTATGTAGACTAGGTCAAGCACAGGGGGATGGCCCCATATCTCTCCTTCGCTTTGGCTCTGTCTAAAGTGATGCTGTACGGACCTGACCTCCAAGGGCAAATAGGGGCCCTTGTAGCTGAGGCCTTTGAACCACCCTAGACTCACCGACAGTCCCCTTCTGTGCCACCCTCCACCACCACTCCAGTTCAAAGCCAGTGTTGCCGTCAGCTCCTTTGGTTCCTAGGCCACCCCGTGGAGCTCGTAGGAAGTGCCCTCCCAGCCCCTGGGCCCTCGCTCAGGGGTCTAAGGGTCTACCCACCAAACTCCTCTGCACAGCACGTTCTTCATTTCTGAGCACCCTCTTTGTGTCCCCAGTGTGTGTCCCTGTTCTTCTAGGGTCTGGGCCATCAGGATCTGTGACTGTGGAAGATGCCACAGGCTCCTTAGGACCTCAGAGTCCTCGTCTGTAAAATGAGACAGTCGGATGAAGTGATTTCTAAGTCCTTTCCAATTCTGACATGCTGTGCCCCAATAACCCCATAAAAAGAGTCTGGTCCCTTTTCTCTCTTTTTAAGACATGCATGAGGGTCTCCATTCAAATCCCTGATGCTCTCCCAGAAAAGCGCAGGCCAAGGGTTATACGCAAAGCTGCCCAGCGCACACCTGGCCTGAGTCAGAGAGTGGAGACTAGGAGTCCTTCAATAATAAGACCTGCAGGAAGCTCTCAATACTGAACAAAAGGGCATCTGTCTTTCTTGAGAAATCAGACATATGAAAAAGCAAGCACAGTGGTCGGAAAAGGCGTTTCATTGGAGGATACAGGATGAAATATAGTATAGAGAAGTAGAAAGAGCATGTGCTTTAGAAACAGATAAACTTGGGTCCAAATCTTGCCTTTGCCCGTTAACACCTGTGTGACCATGGAAACGTCACCTCCTGTGTTTAATCCCTTCATTTTTCTTAACTAGAAAATTTGTCGAATAGTATCCACCTCAGGGGACTATCATACATATAAAACCAGCATGTAATCTCCTCCTGAGTGTGTATCACATCGGGAGTGGGGGGAAGGGGGATATGTGAAATACTCCAGAGAAGCCTAAATTCCCCACCCTGATTGACTTCGTCATCCATTGGGCTGGGCTTGGCCATGATGCTTAGGAAGACCTCAGAGCATGGCTGCAGGGGATGAGGAAAAGCAGGACCAGTGAAGGCCCCACCATCAGGATGGATTAGGGCATCAGCAACAAATGCGTAGCAGCAAGGTATGTGGGCAAGGGACCAAAATTAATTGGTTGAAACAGGATTATGAATTACAGAGCAGGCTGGGTGATGTTCCAGATCCCGGGCCTGGGAACAGGTCTATCCCAAGGGGGTTGGCCAGAACCAATTAGAGCGTCAGGACCTCAGTAAAGGCAGCTGGGGGTTCAGAGAGAAGTCTGATCCCAGGAGGGTACTTTAGCCCACAAATGAACCGAGGGAGATCAGTCACGTCCTCAAGGCTACTGCGGAAGCCTGGGGATAAGCTGAAGTTCAGCTGACTCATGGCTGGCCAGGTGCTCAGCTCGGCTCCACCACACATTGAACGGACCACGTCCACCAGAAGGCCAGCTGACGCATCCGTGTGGAAGGAACCAGGACCCATGGGGCTGTCTCTGGCTGAGCCTCATCTAGGGGCCTCATTCGGGGGGTCACTGGAAATCAGCCACCCTGGCCCTTCCGTCTTCCAGCCACCGTCACCCAAAAGAAAGAGAGCCTGTGACTCAGGCAGCGGCCTCACTGCTTCCTGGTCAAGGTGGGAAACTGGATCTGCCTCTCTGGAGCATAAAAACTTTCCTGTCTCTTCCATCCTTTCAGGGAAATCCGGCCCAACTCCACCGTGCAATGGGAGGAGGTGTGTCGGCCTTGGGTTTCTGGCCCTCGGAAGCTGATGGCCAGCCTGACCAGTGACCGCTTGAGACACGTGTACGGCGAGCTGGAGTTGCAGATTCAGAGACGACCGTCTGTGTAGATGCACAGGGGCCTGAGACGGGCCCGAGCACTTGGCCTCTTGTAGTCTTGGCTAAGGAAATTCTAATGCAAAAATAGTCAGCTCTTGCTTTAACTTAGCTGTGAAGACCCGGACAGGACTGGATAGAGCCCCAGAGTGGTGATGCCATGTGTTTTGAAGACACACTTTTCAGTGTGGCTATTCAATGTGGAAGTGAGTTTTTAATCGCTCCACCTTCCAAAGGATTCTGAGTATTAGCTTTAATTAAGCCCTAATGAAGCTCTCATAGCTCCTAAGAGTAAAAGTTATCACTTCTCATCTCAAATGGCTGCAGCTCCAAGTATCGGAGGACTTCCCTTAGAAAGGGGATTTGCTCAATACCTGGCCTCATGTAAAACAGGACTTCTCATCCCCCGCTCAGGCTTTTCAGGGTAATGTACTCCCCAAACAGGAGGCAAGCACATGATTTGGGCCCTAGAATTCTATTCCCCTTTCTTGGAATCAGTTTTATCCTCTGTGTCAGAATATTCTTCCCAGGAATTGAGTGCAGCATCATTTTTCTTCTTGGCAAAGCCAGGGCAAGGTCTTTCATCTTGCACCTGCAGCAAAGCTACTGCCTGCCAAATTCCACAGATTTACCTTGTGAGAAGTTGTGGCCCCATATTAGCAAATTGCATTTGTGGAAAATTTAATCACCTGAGAGGAGATAAGAAAGCAGGTGCAATACTCAGATCTATTAAATAATGTAGTTTTATAGTGCATTTTATAGGAGTTGTCACGCTGTGGGCTGATCAGCAGGGACCATTAGCCCTAACTTTAACCCTTTGGGGGCTGTAGTACTAGAAAGTAACAAGGCCGACTCGGGACGGTAAGGATGAGGGATTAGTCTCTTTAATTAGTAATTATACTTCACCTGTCTCTCTGGAAGCATCTCCTTTGCACAATGACACAGGTCCTGATACAGTTTTAGAGACGGAACAAACCCAACAGGTTGGAGAAGCTGGCAGATTTAGGGACCAGACACGTGGAAGGATGGACAGCCACTAATTCTCTTGTCCTTCACATCACCCGTGTTGAGACCTCAGCTCCGCACACGGGTGCTACGAGGTAATACGGACTCCACCTTGCGAACAGCCAGTCACACACCCAAAGGCAGAGGACGCTGACATCATCTGTATTAGGCGCCAAGGTTCCAACAGACAAGGCTATCTGGTATTTATTTGCAAGGCTGATTTATTGTCAAAATTACCCATTGATATGCCTAGCATGTGGTTTGGGTCAGTAGACTGTGATTCTTAGCAAAAAAAAAAAAAAAAGAAAAGAAAAGAAAAGATGAACAGTGAGAAGGAAGCTGGCAGAAACGTCCCAATGAAATTCTCTGGTCTCTACAAGCACATTTCTAAGCCTTTGAGACTGTTCCTGAACCTTCAGCACCAGGAATCCATGAGGGTCAGCTGGTCCCCTCTATAGGTACATCATGCCTAACTGTACTAAGTAATCTTCCAGCATTTGCCAAGCCTTCCAATACTCGATGCTAAAATGAAATGCATTTTGCTGGACTGTTAAACTGGCTTAATATAGTATATTCTTATTAACTAGAATGTAATCAAAGCTTAAAATAAAGTTAATCTGATTGTATTTGCATCTGCACAGAAGTGAACACTTTTACTTTTCAATACAACATGTTACTAACCACAGCTGCTCAAGAAACTACCCTTCCTTAGCAGTAGATAACCCACCCTGGATAGTGAAACAAGCATCTCTCCTTTAGAGAAGAGGACTCAAACAGGTAATGATGTTACAGTTAGCTTTCCTCACTGCTCTCTCTACATTTCATTAAACTCATTCACCAAAGGAGCAAGTTTGGTTCAAAAATCAGTTTCCAGAAACTGCAAAATCTCTGTAGATACTTTTTCGTGAATAATCCCATGAATCATTACGGTGACTCAGTGGACAAGCCAGCAGGAATACCTATCGTAACGGACACCTTTTGTGGTCTTAGAACAGAGATGGGACATATATGACAGATATGTATCGGAGGTCCTATATTCATGGCAGACATCACTGAACAATTGCATCTTAGATAGGGCCTCAGGATCCTTCTCCACACACAACTCCAAGCAGCTATTACCAACTGATAAGGAGTTGGCACTCAAAATAAAACCTGTTTGCCATACCTACCTTAGAGCCAGCCCATCCCCTTTGACAAGTGGGACTCTACACTGTGTAATAATTCTGTGGCTCTAAAAATCATATTTTAGCACTGGTAACAAGCAGTGTACCTCAGATAGCAGCAGAGACTCTAAATTCTAGTTTTTGCCTGTTAAAGTCCTCTATGCTTTGAATGAATCCTTATTTGTGTTTATAACTTCGATGACTAAAGAGGGGTAACAATACTTTTATTTTCACAAGGTTCTTCTGGGAGTATATCAAGCAAGCCTTAACAACAACACATGCAAAGCTATAGATAGATAGATACATAGATACATAGATACTTAGATACATAGATAAAGAGAGAGATGGTTGAGCGTGAGAGAGAGAAATGAGAGAGAGATTGTATGAATATGGTTGTGTTTCAAATAATTTTACTGTGTCAACCCTTTAAAAAAGTAAATATTATTATTTCCAACCTGTTGATAAAGAAGCTAAAAAGGCCTAGGAAGCCATGCATAGAGGCAAATCAAGCTGGGGTGGGAGTAGGCAGTGAAATCAACCTCTGCTTTACTGTACGCTCTTTAAATCTCATTTTATCTCCCGGAGTTTTAAGAATACTGAATTAAAACCAACTCAATACTCTTTGAAGAGTTGCAGTATAATAACAAATAAAAAATGTACAAATTTGTAATAGGAATATGGGGTGAAATGGAGTTTGTGCTAGACTCATTGGCAATCAAAAGTCACAACGTTCCAGGTGTAAATTGATCATTGATGAACATCCTTCCAATGTTATTTTAAAATAGTCCACCCAATCATCCATTTATTCATCTTTTCTACCCCCAGCCGTCCTCCCACCATCCAGCCAGCCAACATTCCAACCACCTGTCCATCCTTTATTCCAACCATCCATTTAACCATCCATCATTCATTAATTATTGTATGCAAGCATGAATCCAACAAGTATTTATTGAACATTAAGCATCATACTAGAGATTCAAAGATAAAAAGCTCATGGTCCCTACCCAGAGAGAGTTCACAAAGCCAGATGGGAAGCCAGAGAGATAAATAGATAAAATATGTATAAAGTATGTATTTATCAATCTATAATTAGATGGGGCTAGGTATGTTAATAGAGGTATATACCTAGAGGACCATGGGAATAAAGAGAAAAAGATGCCTGAAAAACATCCCCTAATACCTCCAAGAATAATGGAGAAAAGATTTAAGTTGCATCTTGAAAAAACAAAAGGAAAGGAGGTAAGTTGTAGAACATTTGACAGAGAAGAGCTCAGGTAACAGCCTGGAGGAGGGAAAGAGGACGACCCTTCTTGGGAACTGCAGTTACCTTGGTCTGGGGGGGATGGTGAGTATCCAGCAAGGAGAGGCAGTGCTCTTCGTATTCACATCATAATGACTCATGGGATCATTCATTAGAAAGTAGCTACAGAGATTCTAGCCACAGAAGTGCAGGTATGAGTCAGAGCTGGAGCACTTCCAGGAACTAGACTTTGTTCCTTCTAGGCTGTGTTGTGGAGAAAGGCTAGAAGAAGTTGCTGATCAAAAACTGGATTCAGAGCTAAAAACTACGGTGGGCCCAGGAGGGACAAGCGAGTATGGGGTAGAATACCCATTCAGGTCAGGGAGGAGGGTAGACGACGGGGCGTGTCTACGTTTGGGTTCAGGGATGGGAAATGAGGTGCACTAGGGCCCAAGTGGATACAGTGGGAGAGGAAGTGTGTACGGGGAGCCGTCCATCTCACAAATGGATACAAGTGTGTGACAGGCAAGTTCCTAGAAGTTAAAATTTGAGCATCCAAGTAACTACCAGGGGCAGGGGCTGCTAAAGGCCCAGGATCTTGCTCCTAGGGCCGTGCTCACCTCTGTCTTAAAGGCAAAGCTGTACCCATGAGAGCTCACTGCTTCTAGAGGCACTCCTTCCCCTCGGGACAAGCTTTCCTCTGCTCTCAGCACCTCAGCTCACTTCGATTCAGTTTTACCCTCATAAGCCTCTACAGAGGAATGAAAACACGAAAACCACATCAACATCTTCAGAATGTGTCTGTCAGAAATCACTCTATAAAAACAAACACATAAATAAATGAGAAGGGGAAAAAAAGCACCTCAGTTGCAGCAAGAAAAGTTACTAGGAAATTTTGTTCACCTCAATTGCCAGGGGTTTGGGAACATCTTCTAGCTTCAAAGACAATGGACATTTTAAAAAGATGCTTGATAAGCTTGCTGCTAATACAATTCATGAACTCCTGTTAATTTTCACACTAATCATGGTTCTAGGACTTCAGTAATTATCTAAGCAATGTTTCACTACCCTGAAACTAACAAACATAAGGGGTCCTAGTGACTACTTTCTATTTGTAAAAACAAGTGCCTGTAACACAGAGGAGTGCTCTTTCCTCTTCTTTCTGGTTTGAGCAAGTTTAGGCAATGGGGAAGTATAGCACGAAAAAAATTACAATCAGACTTTGTTATGATGGTAGAATATAAATAACCATAAAATCATTGTCACTCCTTCCACTGAGAGATGCGATCCACCTTTCCTGCCCTCCCCTTGAACTAGGTTGACTCTCCTGTCACTTTGACCGATGGAATGTGGTAGAAACAACTCTACCAGTTCTCAGGCCCAGGGAGATGGGTGGCTTTCACTTCTTGTCTCTTGAAATCCTCTCCGTGGAAGTCCTGAGCTTCCATGTGAAAGCTCAGCTTCTTTGAGTCTGCCATACTGGAGAAGCCACATGTAGATGCTCTGGTCAACCATCCTAGCTGAGCTCAGCTTTCCAGCTACCTCTACCAAGGCGCCAGACATGATAACAAAGCCATCATAGCTTAAAAGGAAGAATGAAAGGAACTGGCAATATTTAAACTATTAGACTTGGGAGGGCACATGTTAGATCTCTTCAAATGTGTGGAGATTAAAGTTAACAGCAAACTTTATATCTCTATATCTCTGTATATTTTTTGGATAGGAAAGATAAAGTTCAAAACACTGAGCATTTCCTTCAGGCAGGAAGAACATTAATCAGTAAGTTGCTCTCCTTTCTGAGGCCACTGGGCTAAGTGCTCTGGTTATATCTTACTGCATTGCAGGTGACCTTGACTTTGAAGCTATGATTTTCTAGGCCTTTCCTCACCTGTGTCTCCATCAATATTTGGTTAGATACCACTAGGGATAACTTGAAGATAAGAGAGAAGACACAACAATGAAGGATGGCATTGCTCTTTCACAAAAACTTAGGAAATAGGACCATTCCATTGAGAACCTCAAAGAGATGTCAGTTCCCCTAACACCCCACCAACCCAGCTTTCCAATGAAGTACCAGGGGACAGTTAACGAGTCTGGTCACGAACCTACATGCCATTGTTTCTCCCTGAACATCTTAAAATGCCTTGATTTGCACACAGGTTGACTCTGATTTACCTCTAACTATGTGAAACAAAATGAAATAAAGTTAAGTTATTTTTATGTTAGCTATACCTAAACCCAAATTTTATGGCCACTGCTACAGGTAAGCAGCCTAACAGCCTAATAAAGATTTGTTGGAAATTAGCCATGAACACAGGAAATGTCACTCTCCTGCCACAGTTGATGGCAGTGGCCCTAGACCAGTCTTGCCCTCTAGAAACGTGTCCTGAGTACTCACCAGTGGTCATAATGAGTTGCCATCCTCCTTCCCAGACTCTCCTCTACAAGAGCCTTTGTGCCAAAGCTCGGCCCATGTTCCTGTGCAGAGCCTTGCATCAGAGCACCATCCACGGAGCTGGGGATCATCCCTTGCAGTTCTGTGCCTGTTGTCCTACGAGTCAAGAGTAGTGGGGGAACACAGGGTCAATAAATGATGTACTCCCTATACTCAGAAAAAAAAAAAAAAAAGCACCATCCAAAACCCACAGAAGAGCCATATGCAGGTAAGTCCTCCGGGTCTGTGGCAGGATGCACTGGAGGTCCTTGCCACGCTCACCAGCCCAGACACCACCACTTCCTCAGAAAGCCGAGGGCATCCACTTTGCCAGTCTATACCTTTCCCCAGAAAAGTTTCATCAACTTATAAGAACATGTCCTTATATCATGAACCATGGCATTTAATATGGATTTTGAATGTTTTCCTACCATAATGACATCTTTATTCTCCTCCTCTTAATGATATTTTATCATTTGCTTCTCCTTCTTTTTCTGGGGCTAGTTTCTTATGGCTAACGTTACCCATATTTCAGATTTGGACGTCTGTATCTTCCAGGGATTTTTAAGTGACAAGCTCACACTCCCACCAAGTGTTTCCATACCCAAACCAGGCCTGCCCAGGCTCAAGTGCCCACGGTATTTGCCCGCTGCTGCCAAACTTGATTTTCTGTATGCTGCTTTTATTATGGACACAAGGCCGAGCTCATGAGTATTATTCTTTTTCTTGGCTATAACCATGAATTCAAAAAATATGACTCTAATAAAGAAATCTGCTTTTCATGCAGATCATTAAAAGAAAAGCTAGGTATCTTCAATAATATCCCAATTAGCATTATTGAGTATACAATGCTAAAAACGCATATAGATCAACAAAGTGTTATTATGACATAAAATTGAAAAATAGGTATAATACAAGAAAAACACTATCTATGATGAAAAACAATAGGCTTCAGTGATCTCCTCACCAGCAATGTTCAGCAGAAAATGAAGCCGTTATCTGGGAAATTTAAGCTAAAAAAAAAAAAAAGCCAGAGCTCACCTAAATAACCTAAATATTGAAAACATAATATAAAAGTGTTCTACTTCAACCATTTCTTTTCTTTAATCCTGGTTATCTCCTAAGAAATCTAATTTAAGGACAACCATGATATCTATGTATTCTCAGTGGTGCTTAATATTTTGTCCTATTAGTGCTCGATACACATAAAGTAATAATACATAATGAAGTCCTGTCTGTATATTGCATTTTGAAAATTAAAACATCAGATAATTAAGTATGCAAAAGGTTACCTTTGCTGTTATTATTCTTCTTACTAGTATTATTACCAATAAAATATGCCATTAAAATCCCATGGCCTACTTGGCCCCATGCTGAATTGAGAAGCAACAGAGTCCTGCCGAAACAGTGAGATAAGAGCTTGGCCTTGGGACTGCTGGCTAGAGTGTAAATTGGTACAACCCCTTTGGAAAGCTGTTTGGCAGTGTCTACTGAATCTGAATACAGCTGTGACCCAGTAATGCCACTCCTAGATATATATCCAACAGAAATATGATGCATATATTCACCAAAAGATGAATGTTCAAAAATGTTCATAGTATTCAAAATAACCAAAAACTTCAGCAATCCAGGCATGGCTTAGCTGGTTGCTCTGGTTCAAGATTAGCTGCAATCAAAGTTAACCAGGGCTGAGGTCTCATCTGAAGGCTCAGCTGAGAGGCTCTGCTTTCGAGCTCATCTGTGGGCTCCTCACAGATGCTGGCCTGAGGGCCTCAGTTCCTCACTGGCTGTTGGCTGAGGCCTCTCCTAGTTCCTTGTCCTGCTGGCCTCTCCATGGGGCAGCTCACAACTTGACATCTGGCTTCCACCATAATGAGAAAGCAAGAGAACAAGATGGAAACCAAAATCTTTTTGTAACCTAACCTCAGGAGTGACACCCCATCATTTTTGTCACATCCATGAAAAGTGAGTCACTGGGTCCAGCCCAAGGTCAAGGGGAAGGAATCACACAGAGATGAATATTAGGAGGCAGGGATCATTGGGGCTACCTTAGTTATGCCTCAATAAAATTTATGTTAAAAAATACTATTCTTAGAACTGCCAAGTGAAGTCACAGGGTCTGGCTACACAAGATTTTTTAGTTTTGTGTTGTCCTTCTTTGGCCTAGAAGCTGTCCATGAATACTTATTGAGTTCTAATTCAATTTCTTCAGGCTTTTTCTTGCTTAACAGAAGACATCAAGCTTCAGGATTTACTTCTTGACAGACAACCATCTGATCAGACCCAAATGAGCATCTTTTTTTTTAATTTAATTTTTAAATTTTTTTGGCCACACCACGTGGCATGGGGGATCTTAGTTCCCCAACCAGGGATTGAACCCACGCTCCCTGCAGTAGAAGCACAGAGTCTTAACCACTGGACCACCAGGGAATTCCCCCAAATGAGCATCTTTGACCTGCTTGCTCATCTCCTTCTCTAGCTAAGAAGGCAAAATCTGGATGCCAGAGACAGGGGAATTGCTGCTTTCACTTCAATATCACATTACAGACACAGCTTAGAAAAGAACCTGGAAAACCAACACCCTTCACAGTTAATATTTGTACCACCTCAATTGGGGTTCATGTCATTGTACACAAAAACCAACAAATACAGTAGGATTGTATGGCAGACCATATGTTAACATGTGGGAAATGAATAACCTTTAAGTTTAAAGTAGATTATCTCTTTCCATCTCTGTTGTGTCTTGGCATGGCTTCCCTGACAATTCCTACCAAATGTTGAAAGAAGTTGTAGTATCTGGCTGACCCATCACGAAGATTTCCTTTGCCAAAAATGACTAACAGTTTCAAATGATTAAAATAGATCCCATTTAGGCAGCTCTCCACTTTTCCTTTTGTAAAAAGAGCTCTGTGGCTCTGGTGCATACATCACTGTGTACCTCGTGCTGAATAATCTGTCGATAGGCAGTGCTGAATGAATGAATGATCACAATAGCCACCCAATGGAGTAGGGAGGGAGGGTTACTCTCCCTGGCACTCACAGTTCAGGCTGCCCTGTCATCTCGGTTACTCCCATTCAAGTATTTTTCATGCTACTAAAATCCTAAAGTGATCTGTCTCCGGTAGTTCATTTCCTTCTTACCATTCCGCCTTCTAGAGTTGACCTAAGCTTTAAAGCCAAAATAATATCAAAGGGAACAGGGGTTAGAACTCGGCCGTTGAACACAGCTCGTTTGAACATAGCCCATTGTCTGCCTGCTCCTCCCTGGGAATGGAACATCCTGAAGCATTCTAACCTGAATTATCCTAACCAAGTTTTCCCAGAAATCTACCTCCCATTTTCCCATGCACAAGCACCCTCAAGACAATAATCAAAGAGTCAGAAATAGCCTTTTCCCTCCTCATCTTACTGCCAAAGTGGTTTTAAACAACTCTGCAGAAGACATCAGTCACCCTAGAGCCCCTTCTGTTGCTGCGGTTCAGAATGAGGCTGGGTTTAGGGAATTTGGAGATTAAGGTTACAGAAGGGAGAAAAGCTGAGCTTTCATTTTCTATCTCAAAACTAGGTACCATGTGCTGACCTTCCCACAAATACAATTTCCCATCATGGACCAAACAACCACTCAAGGTAGTGAATCCCCAACCTGGTCCCCAAGTGGAGGCTGGGCTGCCAGCCCATCTGCTGGGAATAGTTTCATGAGGTTCTAAACTAGGCAAGAGAATGGATAAGATGATTTCTAAAGTCACTTCCAAGTCTAAATATTTATTATTATAAGATCTGTGTTTGATAGAAAACCTAACATTTCCCCATCTACGCTCTGAATCACTCACTGTGTCATCCGGTCCTTTCTGTGACCCAGATGGTTATCATGGATTGCATTTGCAGTGTGTCCATAGATAAAAATATCATTACCTCGCTCTTAACCCATAACTTGAGCCTCATCAATATACCCTTCTGGCCGACTCTTTTTATCAGATAAAGACAATATGCTCTTGGACTGCTAGTAATGAAAGATGGTAAAAGTAACAAAAAGAGAGAGCCTTCCCATTTATTAGCTAGATTCCAAGGCTTTTTCCACAGCACCCAAGGCCCAATTTTTAATGACAATTGCCTTTCAATGAACAACCATAGGGTATTATAAAAGCAGGTAAAGGTCTGGAAGCAAAAGTGTGTTAAGGACTGGGCAACTGATAATAAACCAGGCTCCAAAAATGACTGTTAATTATATTAGCAGGTCGGAAGAGGTCAAATGTTCAAGAAACACTGCGTATATATGGAGACGCAAATTCATTGGAAAACCCATTGACTCATTGCTAGCCAACCACCATCCAGAAGGTGGATAAGCTGTGAGATGTCTAGGAGTGAGAAGATGGGTCCGGGAGGAAACGCTGTCAGGAGCGAGAGAGCTGGAAAATGTGTGATGAGGTGGACGCTCATCCCCCATCAGAGTTAGCTGGGAGAGGGACTCCTTTCTCATGGGAAGGGCTAGGGGCCCCTGGACAGAAAGGCTAGGCCAAAGTGGAAGGCCAGAGTGAACACAACCATGAAGGACCTGGGCCCAACAGAGGACACCACAAAATAGGGAGACAGGGCGTTTGCATAAGGGAAGGACCCAGTTAACCTCTAACCTCCCAGCTCCACATCCACCCACTATTGTTCCACCTCCCACCGGCCCCACCTCCACTGTGGGAAGAATTAACCAATGTGTTGGGTCTTTGGCCTTCATCCTTGGGAATCATGTATCTCTTACTTCATCCACCAGGGGGCAGTAAAGAGTCTCCTATGGTGCGGAGCTGAGCTGGGCTCTTCGTCTGAAGTGGTTCGGTCCCCAGGGTCTATAACCTGACTAAAGGTCACAGAAAATTGGAATGGCCTGCTCTGTAAAGAACAAGGCACTAGGGCTAATGACGCAATTACCACGTTCTGGGTCCTTCAGCTTAACAGAGCACAGGAAACACACCAGCCCTGGAACAAAAAGAACCATGTTCAAACTCCATTCTTGTGTCCATCTCTTTGCCTCCCCTGAAATAATTTTCTGGGAAAGAAAAAGCCTGTCATTCCAGGTATACAGCTGTCCTGTTTAGAAGGAAATATAGATGTTGATTATTTCCAAATCCTGAGGGCTTTAGATGTATGAGAACTATGCCCTCAGAGAAATATGAATTAAAATAAATGATGCTATGAAAAAAGGAAATGTCTTATGTCTCAAAAGACCAGTTCTGATCTGCTGATAGTAAATGCATTGGCGATAAGTCCTAAGAAAGGGAGGGAGGGGCTGCGTGGCCCAGGAACTGATCCACAACAACTCAGGGCCCCTCTTTGCACAGATTCCATCCCAGGGTCACAGTGGCTCTCTCCCCTCCCCTTCCCCTGGCCCTCGGGGGAAGGGGGTTCTCAGCATCTTTGCTTTCCCTCTGCATCCCCTCTCTCCTCTGGCTCATTCACATGTGCACATGAAAAATATTAGAGCTTGAAATTCTAGGAAAGCATGATGAAAGTAGATGCATGGCCTCGCTGTGGCTGATCCTTAAATGGATCCAAATTAAACTGTGGGCAGTGCTGAGCACAAAACCAATGTCAACTTCAGAGCTCACCAAAATGATTCTAGATTTGGGATTAGGATAAAGATGAAGATAAAGACATTAGATTTTCTCTCTAAAGATGCAGTCACTCTTAGCAGGACCTAATTTCATTGACTTTTATGATAATTTCCCTTTGATTCTATTACATTTAATTCTGTCTCATATATGAAGAGAAAGAAAAGACATGAAAAAGATGAGTGAAAAGCTATTTCAAAGTTAAATGGTAAAGATATACATTTTTTATTATCTCTTGGTGGTCTAGGTAGTCCAATCTATAAACCAATAATGATGATTTCATTACTAGTTAGTTATTGGAATGCAGAATCATTTTAGTCTTAAAAAGCTAATTCATTATCTTCTCTTTGGTAAGTATTCATCTCAAGGAGCTAGCCACTACATGCTAAGGCTTACTAGTGCAAAATTATACCTCCTGATTTTCAAAATAAATTATCTTTTTTATTGAGTCACCTAAGCCAGGTGTAATTAACCATTTTGTAAGGCCATCTAGGTAAGATTCGTTAATTCATATGATTTGTCTAACTTCTGTGTTGACCACATCATTGTATAATGCATTCCATGTAGTAAGTTCTCAATTAAATGTCAGTTGAATTTAATTTCATCTTCACTTATTGGAGAGGTTCACGATCCACACAAAAAAGACCATTTAAACTCTTTTTCTACACCAAATTAAAAAACTTTTTAGTTCTTAATTTTTCTCTGTATTCCTCCCAAATGCCTCGGAAGTCCTTTTCAGATTTTAGTGCAAGATTGTTGAGACCAAATAAAACAGAACAGTCTTGCTGAGCTAAGGGTACAGAGATTAAATTCAAAGCTACTGAGGTGTCAAAACTTTGTGGAACAGGGTATCAGATTGAAGACGTAAAAATGTCTTTATTCACAGATGACATGACTTCTACCTATAAAATCCCAAGGAATCTGCATAAAAACTACTAGATCTAATAAGTAAACTTAACAAGGTGATGAGATATAGTCTTCTATATACTAGCACCAAAAATGTGGAAAATTACTGATAAGATGGCACTAGAAATTCCTTACCTATGAATAATTACTTTAAGTTGGATTAAATTATCCAATCAAAAAGTGTAGAGTAGCTGAATGCATTAAAACAACAACAACAACAACAATCAACACTCAACTATATTCTGCCTACAAGACACTCACTTTAACATTAAGGACAAACACAGGCTCAAATGAGTGGACAGAAAAAATATTTCACGCAAATGGAAGTCAAAAGAGAGCAATGGTGGCTATACTTATATCAGACAAAATAGACTTTAAGTCAAAAATGCTAACAAAAGACAAAGAAGGTTACTACATAATGATAAAATGATCAATTCATCAAGAGGATATAACAGATATAAATATACATGCTCCCAACATCAGAGCACCTAAATATATTAAGCAGATACTAACAGATAACAGTAGGGGGACCCCACTTTCAACAATGGATAGATCATCCAGAAAATCAATAAAGAGCATTGGATTTAAACTATACTTTAGACCAAATGGACCTAACAGATCTATATAGAACATTTCATCCAAGAGCAGCAGAGTACATATTCTTCTCAAGTGCACACAGGTCATTCTCCAGGATAGATTATAGGTTAGCTCACAAAACAAGTCCTAGCAAATTTTGAAAGATTAAAATCATACCAAGTATTTTTTCTGACCACAATAGTATGAAATTAGAAATCAATAACAGGAGGAAAACTGGAAAATTCATAAATATGTGCAAATTAAACAACACACTCCTGAACGACCAATGGATCAAATAAGAAATTTAATTTGACAGAAATGAAAAAATATATTGAAACAAATGAAAATGGAAATACAACATACCAAAACTTATGAGATGGACTGGAAGCAGTTCTAATAGTAATAAATGCCTACATTAAGAAAAAAGAACTAATATAATATTGTAAACCAACTATACTTCAATTTAAAAGAAAAAGAAAAAGAAAGACTTCAAATAAACAACTTAACTTTACACCCCAAGGAACTAGAAAAAGAACAAACTAAGCCCAAAGTTAGCAGGAAGAAGGAGATAACAAAGATCAGAGCAGAAATAAATAAAATAAAGATAGAAAAACAGGGCTTCCCTGGTGGCACAGTGGTTGAGAATCTGCCTGCCAATGCAGGGGACACAGGTTCGAGCCCTGATCTGGGAAGATCCCACATGCCACGGAACAACTAGGCCCGTGAGCCACAATTACTGAGCCTGCGTGTCTGGAGCCTGTGCTCCGCAACAAGAGAGGCTGCGATAGTGAGAGGCCCGCGTGCCGAGATGAAGAGTGGCCTCCACTTGCCACAACTAGAGAAGGCCCTTGCACAGAAACGAAGACACAACACAGCCAAAAATAAATAAATAAATAAATAAATATTTTTTTAAAAAAAGATAGAAAAACAACAGAAAAGATAAACAAAACTAAGAGTTGATTTTTTTAAAAAGATAAATAAAATTGAGAAACCTTTAGCTAGGCTTACCAAGAAAAAAAAGAAAGAGAGAGAGAGAGAGGACTCAAATAAAATTATAAATGAAAGAGGAGACATTACAACCAATATCACAGAAATACAAAGGATCATAAAAAACCACTCTACACAATTATATGCCAACAAATTGGACAACCTAGAAGAAAAGGATAACTTCCTAGAAACACACAATCTACAAGAGTGAATCAAGAAGTAATAGAAAATCTGAACAGACCAATAACCAGTAAGGAGATTGAACCAGTAATCAAAAACCTCCCAACAAAGAAAATTCCAGGACTAGATGGCTTCAATGGTTAATTCTACAAAACATTTAAGGAAAATAAACACCAATCCTCCCCAAACTCTCCCAAAAAATTGAAGAGGAGGAAGAACTCCTAAACTCATTTAATAAGGCTAGCATTAATCTGTTACCAACATCAAATAAGGATACCACAAGAAAAAAAACTACAGGCCAATATCCCTGGTGAATATAGATGCAAAAATTCTCAACAGACTACTAGCAAACTGAATTCAACAGCACATTAAAAGGATTATACACCATAATTAAGTAGGTTTTATCCCTAGGATGCAAGGATAGTTCAATGTATGCAAATCAATAAATGTAATACATCACATTGATAGAATGAAAGGTAAAAATCAAATGATCATCACAGATGCAGAAAAAGCATTTGACAAAATTCAACTTCCTTTCATGTTAATAACGCTCAACAAGTGGATGTAGAAGGAACATACCTCAAGAAATAAAGGTGATTTACAGCAAGCCCACAGCTAACATCATACTCAATGATGAAAGACTGAAAGCTTCCCTCTGAGATCAGGAACAAGACAAAGGTGCCTACTATCACCACTCCTATTCAGTGTAATACGGGAAGACCTAGTCAGAGCAATTAGGCAAGAAAAAGAAACAAAAGGCACCCAAATTGGAAAGTAAGAACAAAATATTTTCCATTTGCAGATGACATGATTTTGCATATAGAAAGTCTTAAAGAACCCCCCCCACACACACCCCAAAAGAAAACCTGTTAGAATAATAAATGAATTTAGTAAAGTTGAAGGACACAAAATCAACATACAAAATATAATTGTGTTTCTATACACTATCAATGAGCCATCTGAAAAGAAATGAAAACAACCCAGTTTTTAATATCATCAAGAACAGTAAAGTTCTGGGGATCTAAGGTACAGCATGGGAACTGTAGTTAATAATACTGTATTGTACACTTCAAGTTTGCTAAGAGAGTAGATCGTAAATGTTCTCACCACCACCACACAACAAAATGGTAATTACATGAGGTGAAGAAGATGGTAACTAACCTTATTTTGGTAAACATTTGCAATATACACATGTATCAGATCATCACTGTTGTACACCTTAAACTTACAGTGTTATATGTCAAGTATATCTCAATAAAGCTGGGGAAAATGCACACAAAAAGACATCTAAATGGCAGTGTATTTTAGCTGACATTCTTGTTCTCTTATTTCCTGTGGTTTGATGAACTGCTTTGATATTACATCTGATTAGTGATGGTTAGTAAGATGCTTTGATTTTCTTTCTTACTCTGTGGTCCTTTGTACTCTCATTGGTGACTTTCAATCTATTAATGACAAATCAGTTTTATCCACTAACTACCAAGGTCAACTTCCACAAATGCTGTAGTCATAGCCACAAACCATTTGTCACAGCAGAGCACAGCTGAGGAAGCAATTCATTTATTTCTATCTCGTGGTTAGAAATTCATTTATTTCTATCCCCCCGTTGGGTGATGTGATACATCCTCTCATTCAACACATTGAATGAGCACCTCATACAAGCCAGGTGCCGTTCTAGGTGCTGGGCACACAGCAGTAATCAAAACAGACAAATTCTTTGCCCTCACAAAGTGTACATTCTGGATGAGTGAGACAGATAATAAACAATTTAATTAAATAAGATAGACATTATGTTGGAGGTAAGTGCTAAGGAGAATGACAAAGCAGAGAACGGGGAGAGGGAGGGTCAGATCCCAATGGTGAGGTGGACGTTACAATTTTCAGTGGAATAACTAAAAAAGGCCCCAGTGAAGAGATGACATTGAACAAATACATGAAACCAAGAACATCCCTTGGGTAAATTCCTTCCAACCAGAGGGAACATCAAGAGCAAAGCTTTGATGGGGGAGATTATCTGCACAAAGAACAGCAAGGGAATCAGGGGGCTGGAGCAGAGTTAGTGAGAGAGTCTGGAAGCTGAGGTCAAAATGTGACTCAAGACCTGATCACATAGGGCCTTACAGCCATTCCAGGGACTTTGCTTTATTCTGAAGTAGAAAACCTGTCTTAGTGCATTTGGGCTGCTGTAACAGAACACCATAGAACAGGTAGCTTATGAACAACAGAAGTTTATTCCTCACAGTTCTGGAGGCTGGAAGTCCATGATCAGGGTGTCAGCATGGTTGGGTGAGGGGCCTATTCCAGGTCTCAGACTTCTCACTGGGTCCTCACATGGTGCAAGGGGCAAGGGAGCTCTCCGGGGCCTTTATTGATAAGGCACTAATACCATTCTTGAGGGCGTCACCCTTATGACCTAATCACCTCCCAGATACCATCACATTGGGGGTTAGGATTTCATCATATAAATTTGGGGGACCACAAACATTCAGT
Source organism: Balaenoptera acutorostrata (assembly GCF_949987535.1). Taxonomy (NCBI): domain Eukaryota; kingdom Metazoa; phylum Chordata; class Mammalia; order Artiodactyla; family Balaenopteridae; genus Balaenoptera; species Balaenoptera acutorostrata. Next base: position 103,262,203 of record NC_080073.1, read on the forward strand.
CTATAGTAAAGCCGTTGGAGGGTTTTAAGTAGAGAAGTCACATGACCTGGCTTCATTTTTAAGACTCTCTCCTGCTGCTCTGTTGACAATGATTGAAAGTGGTCCAGGGAGACGCAGGAAGACCAATGACATCTCATCAAATGCAATAAGACTGCCTGGTTTGACTGGAGATTTCATTGTTTCAGCCTCTGGCCCTTAAGTTTATACATGTAAGTTAAGAAATTGTCAGAAGAGGGAAACAACTAAAGAAAATCAAAGCAAGTCTATCTTGTTTCTTGGCAATGTCATACAAAAATGAGAATGATAAGCAGAGAAAGAAAATACTAAGAATTATTCTCTTACCTTTATTTTTCTCTCTTTTTAGCCAAACATCACACATTCACCTAAGCAGCAGCACTCTTGTTTGTCGACACGACTGACATTGAGGTGAAAGAATGATTTGGTGACTTGGTGGGACTCCTGCTGGCCTCCTGTGGATCCAAGAATTCAGAAGGAAAGAAAAGTTTCCTAAAAAGGACCAAAGGGAGTCAGGAAGGTGAATTATAAAATGGGGGAGATGTTCCCAGAAGGGTGTAGAAGGATGAAAGGAAATCCTATGACTTGATCCCATTAGGAAGCTGACCCTAGAAAAACTGGGCTTTGTGAGCAGCATTGATCCATTAGCTACAAGGAGAGGAAGATATAAAACTGCTGGAAGGTAGTCAAGCTCAACATTATGCCTGTGAAAGGCCCTTTGTGTTTGGATGGCGTCTTGAAGTTTGGGAAATTAAAGCACAGCAGATACACTTGTAGGTCCATCACTGTGATTTTACACAAAATGAACAAGGAGAAACATGGGCAGAAGTCTCTAGGAGAGAAACCGTTCATTTATCATAGGTTACTTTACCCAGAGTGGAGAAATGTCTTCAGGGCTGTAAGATCATCACAATGTTTCCTGCAACTAGTGTGGTGACTGCTCGTTAGAAGAGGTTCTAAAAAGATAGTCCCAATAACCTTGCTTTTATTACCCGTGGAGGACACGTCGATCACTGCACGTGCTTGAGGCAGGGCACCCATGCCAAGGGCAGGTCAAAAATCTATCGTAACTGGATTATAGGGATTGGCCAGAAAAATAAAGTAGCATTAAGTGTGTTAGATACTGGACCGGTGCCGTGGAGACGATGCAGAAAACACTTTCGTCCTGCTTCACGGTTTCACGTGGCACAATCAGGGTTTGAGGGGGAAGATGCTGAAATTGGAAGTTGCTTGTTTCCTGGATTCCATCCAATGGCAGGGTGCTGGTAGTCATTTTGAGCAACCACCAAGGGCTGAACCTTACAGAGTTGGTGTCTACCACGCAAGCTCCTCACACCCAGGGAGGTGGTCATTTGTGCTATGAACCTTACATACTGTTGGGGATTGTTTTAGGCAGTTTTCCCTAGTAGAACAAAAGTCCTTTGACTCACAAAATGGCTCCAAGTGCTGTGATCAGTCTCTTCATATATCCCCAGTACTTCAAATCCAGGATCATTAGTATTAATTTTGCAAGTTCAACATTTATTACAATCTCTGCAACACTCTAGGTTTGCATGTTTGGAAGAAACCATTATTTCACGACAAAAGAAAATGTTGAGGCTCTTTGCCTCAATGTGTCAACTTCTCCTCATTTTTTCTTTCAAAGTATTCGCTGGAGTGCTGGAGGGTGAGGAGTGACCCGTATGCCCTAATGCAGCAAGGGCTGCCGTTCTACCTTGTCATGACCTCTTAAGTCTCTATCCCTCCCCCTTGCCTTTCTCTTGCCAAGAAAGTGTGTTAAGGAATTAAGCCTTGATTTTACTCTGAATTTACTCCTATTCTCTCCCCTTCCAGACACTGTAGGTTGACTTTTCATGTGTTTGCTAACAGCAAAAGCAACCATCTTAATCATCGAAACATGAAATTTATTGTTTGTAACCAAAAAACACGGTTGTTACAGAAAGCAAACTTGTTGCCCAAGGGTTTGGCCTGTGATGGTCTTGGTGGGTTGACAGATCAGGTCCACACTACCGTCCTGCAGTAGTTGCACAGTTGTTGAGAATTGTATTCCGACACTGAACAGGTATACTAACCCATGTTTACTTCTCTCAAAAACTCTAATAATTTATTTGATTGGGCCAGTTTCATAGTCTCTATAAACTTGGAAAGTTGCCACTCAGAATTGCCTCTGACCATTTATTCATTGGACAGTCCAGGCATGAGACACAATTTCTCCTCTTTCACCAACAAGCCAGAAGGGGCCAAGAATTTAAACTCTTCAGTCAGCCCAGAAATCCTCCTAGAAGTCACCGTTCTTCCCATGGTGACTAGTGTCATACTGAAGGTAGGTAGAACAAGTCACACTACCTTACCATCCAAAGGTTGAGATGGTAGCAGCACCATCCAATAGAAATGTAACGCAAGCCACATGTGTGATTGTAAATTTTCTAGTAGCCACGTTAAATACTAGGAAAAAGAAACAGGTAAAAATAATTTTATTGATATTTCTTATTCAACCCAATCCAAAACATTACTAGTATTTCAATATGTAAGTCACAACTTTCCTAATGCAGCTGTAAAAAATTACCACAAACTTCTTAGTGGATTAAAACAAGACAGATTTGCTGTCTGGAAATCAGAAGTCCAAAATGGGTCTCAGTGGACTAAAAGCAAGGTGTTAGCCAGACTGCGTTTCTTCAGGAAGCTCGGGGGAAATACATTTCCTTCCCTTTCCCAACCTTCTAGAGGTTGCCCGCATTCCTGGGCTTGTGACCCCCTTCCTCCATCTTAAAAGCCAGCGATGGCTGGTTGAGTTTCTCACATCAAATCACTCTGAGGCGGACTCTTCTGCCTTTTCTTCCACAACTAAGGACGTTTGAGATTACATCAGGTCCACCCAGATAATCCAGGATAATCTCCTTATTTAACAGTCAGTTCATGTGCAACCTTAATCTCTTTGCCATGCAACGTGACATATTCACAGGTTCTGGGGATTAGGACATGGGCATTTTGCCAGGGAGCATTATTCTGCCTCCTCCACCAACATAAAAATTATTAACGAGACATGATTTTACAGTCTTGTTTTCATATTGTCTTCAAAATCTTCAAAATTTGGTGTGCATTTTACACTTAGTTTTATATCTCAGTTCCAACCAGTCACATATCAAGTGTTCAATAGTCACATGTCCAGCTACCAAACTGGACGGCAGAGTTCTAAAGCAATGTTTCTCAATTAGGGCTACATATTAGAGCCCGCTAGGGGGCTTTTAAAATCCTGAGTCTCAGCCCATACCCCATTCCAAAGGAATCAGAACCTAGACATCAGCATTTTAAAGGCTCCTGGGATGATTCCAATGTGTAGCCAAGATGGAGAACCTCTGGTGTGGACAACAGTAAACCTCATTCCTTTCTATGCTCTTGAGACATGTCCCCAATCTCTCTCTCTCTCAAGAACCAGAGCCATGTCCCTTGTCTCAATGGCTTGTGGTTGTGTCATTCTAGGCATACAAAATGGCAGACAGCGAATGAGTGTGAGTGTGTGTGTGTGTGTGGATCTGTGCATACAAATGTGTGTGTACTTATCTTTCAACATTTGAAAACACAACACTCAGATTAACTTCTGAATCATCTGATTGGCTCTGAGACCCATTCGCACATGTTTATTTGTTCACCAGATATTGCCAAACACCTACCAGGTACCAGGAAGTATGCCAGTACATTCTGGCACTTTCTACCTATGCTTGGTGGGAGAAACTGATATGGAAGAACCAGAAGGTCAAAATTTCCACCCCACAGTGCCTGTTGGCTCTTCTGGAGACACAGAAGGCACATGTACACATACACACGCACACGCATGCATGCACAAATAAATGCATGGTTTTGATAACACAGCATCAGCATTTCTGGAGTTAGATCTGGCCAAACCCATTCTATTCCTGAGAAAACAGCCCAGGATGAACTCATCTTCAAAGAGAAACTACGAAACCTTAACAGGGACTCTGCAACAAGTCCAGAAGATGAAACTGTCCCTGACCCTGAAACACAAAACTTCCTTAAAGCCTCCTAAACACCTTCACTCTCTAGCATGTTTGCCTCCTTTTCTGCTGCTCCTTTCTCTCTACTTCTGAGTATTTTGGGTCTCCCCTCTTTCTTAGGGAGCTGGTCTTACACATTCTAGCCTTCTTGCCTTCTACTCCCCTGCTTCCTTAGATAAATAGGCTATGTCTGTTACACACAATTTCCAATTCCTCTTAAATTGTCTCTTCCTTCCTTTTGATACAAATCTCACCAAATACTACCAGAATGCTCTTCCCAAGTAGAAATATGTGCCCTCTTTCTTTTTTACACACTTACTACATACAGAATAAAATCTAAATTCCTTAACCTTCTCCACAATTTGCCTCAGTTACATTTGCACCTCCATCTCCCACTGCACCCCCTTCACGCTGGGTCCTCCAGGCAAGTAGACCCTGCCATTCCCTGAAGAAAGTCTGCACTTTGCTTAGGCTGAGCTCTCTGCTGCGGGTCCTCTTCCCATTCACATCATGTGTGGACCTTATACCTACACTTCAGGGCCCTTCTCAACAAGTGCCGTATAACTCTCCTTACACTATACACCCAATGATGCAATCTACTTGGTGTTTTTGTGCAAATCTCTGTATGAGAGTTCTCCAGAGAGACAGAACCAATAGGAGATAAATACATTTCTTTCTTTTTTAAAGAATTGGCTCACATGATTATGGGTGTTAGAAAGTCCAAAATCTGCAGGGTAGGCCAGTAGATCAGTCTTTGGTTCTAGTCAGGCATTCAACTGATTGGGTGAGGCCCACCCACATTGAGGAGGGCAATCTGCTTTACTCAAAGTCCACCAATTTAAATGTTAATCTCATCCAAAAAACACCTTCACGGAAACATCAGGAATAATGTTTGGCCACACATCCGGGCACCATGGCCCAGCCAAGCTGACACATAAATTTAACCATCAATAACTTCTTTGAGCACCTAGAGGGCAAAGATTATGACTTTTTAATGATTGCATTTCCATTTTGCTGCCTCACCCAGGGCGTGTCATGATGGCTTACCCTTGGCAGATCTTCAGTAAAAATAGGCTGAATTGAGTTCTACCAAAGCACACATACAGGCCCTAACTGTGTCCAGAGTAGTGTCAGGACCTGGAAAGCAAACGTTCTGTCACCCAGTCTAGATTTGTGAGGAACTGTTTTCTGAAGACCTTCTCTTGGCTTTGATACTTTCTCCTCCCTCCTCACTGGCCTGGTCTGTAAGTAGTAAAAGATGAGGGGGGAAAACCCTCAAATAAAAGTCGTTACCTACATTCAAAATCTCCTTGATACTAATGAAAATGTCAAAACCACAACTTGGGAGCATTGGAATGACCAAACATGCCCTTGGCTAAGTAAGCCCAAGAATGCTACATAACGAGCCCGAGAATGCTAGCCACTAAAACGAGGTCTGCTTTGCTAACCTGGGAATTTCTACAGGGCTGTGCAGCCCTCTTGACTTTCCAGTGCAATAAGCTAAGGCCCAGGATGGTACACAAATGTACACACAGACTCACAGGATGGAGGTCTCATTAGCAAAGAGTGAGTAAGAACATAGGGGACCCTCACCCCCACCACATTCTAACGTTCCTGGCGTGCAGGGCAGGGCTGAATAAGCAGTTGGCCTGCCGGCTAGAAAACTCTGGGGGACTGCAGCCAGTGAGAGGCGCAAAAGCAAACACTGCCGACTTCCCCATCCATGGAACGCCTTACTGGAAGAGCTGGAGCTCTGAAAGGTTCATTTCCTTTTTTTCTCTTCCACTAAGACCCATATGGTTTTATAATGGCATTTCAAGCTAGCTGTTAATGTGGGTAATGTAGTTTGGGAAAAAGCAAAAAGGCCCAATTATAAGAATCAATATATTGTGTGAAGGGAGAACAAAAGCCTCTATTAAATATGAAGCAGGGCTTTGATTCCAACCAGAACTAGGCCAAGCAAGGAGACCGAAACCATCGCGTGAGACTGATGTGAGTGTGAGAGAGAATGCTTCTGAGCTGAGCTTGCTCGTTCCTCCTGCCTGGCGGGAATGCTGCAGCTTCACCGAGCAAATTAGGTAACTAGGGGGTCCCAGGCCCAACGGGCACCTGCACAGGGCACACGACAGGCCCTCAGTAAATACTTGCTGAGTTAATTTATGAACAAATGAATGGATAAGTTCATTGACAAATAGCCCTGCCCTCCCTGATCTAGTTCCTTTAATACCTGCAAAGTGTGGTCCCCTGACCAGCAGTATCAGAATCACCCGGGAACATGTCCATTAGAAAAGGCTCCTTCCCCCAAATCTCAACAAACCAAGAGAATCAGCAATTCCGGGTGTGGAGCCCAGCAAGCTGTGTTCTACTGAGCCCTGCAGGCAATTCTGATGTGCTCTCTACAAGCTTTAGGCAAAGCCCCAGCTTTCAACAAAGAAATCTACCGCTCGAGAACTACCCATTCTTAGCAGTGCAAGGATAGAAAGGAGTCTCTGACATATTCCCTGCCCTCAAGGAGTCTGTTGCAATCCCTTCTTTGAACCAGTGGCACTTTTATAGGGTCCAAGCAGAAAACTTTACTCTTCCCTCCCACTGCGCCTTTAAAGGCAGCTCAAATTTAACTGTGGGCTCGTGTGTTCCTGGCCCCTGGGTGAAATATCCTGCAGACTCATCATCTCTCCAGACCCTCTCAGATAACAAAAAGACTTGGGTCCATTTTACTTACAGGAACAGTGTCATTTCAGTAAGTCTAATATCTAGGTCAAAGTCAAAATCCCGTAACACTGTACTCTACCCTCCGCTTGCCTCCAGCTCTGTCGTGCTTCAAAGGGGAAGCAGGTAAGGACGGGTGGGCATGTCACCTGCCTCTTTATTCACCAGCCAGGTTTTTCTGTCCCTCCTCCCCTAGGCACCTCCCCTAGGCACAGCAGGGAGTGGGAAGGGATGGGGAGGGAGGAGAGGCAAGGAGTTAGAGAGGTCTTACCCCACTGGGATAGAAGTGATGGGGCACCCCCCATGGGAATCCTCCAAATTTAACCTCCTTCATATGAGCGCTACCTGGAAACTTGTGATTTTTCACCCGGCCTCTGGTATCTGCCAGTACCCTCCTCTTTTGGAGGCACCCTCCCCCTTGCAGGCAGTTCTCTTGGATGGGACCCCAGTGCTACCCCTAGACCGGCAGCATCCACTGTGAGTCCCCAGGCAAAGCATGCATCTTTGGTCCGCCATCTCTGGGAGTGATGCTCACGTCCAAGCTAGTCCTCTTTCTTCATTCCCTTGCTAGGCGAGTGGAGACCAGCACACCTTTCACCTCCACAGGTAGGCCTAGCCATCAGTCTCTGCATCCTACATACTCCAGGAGGCAAAGGTCAGCGTCTCCTGGCTCCTCCTGAAGCTCCTCTCACGTAGCTTGAGGGAGGGGAGATGCCACAGCCTTCCAACAACTCTGAAGGAACCCGCTTGCTCATTTCTTTTTTTTAAAAAATTAATTAATTAATTAATTTATTTATTTATTCTTGGCTGTGTTGGGTCTTTGTTTCTGTGCGAGGGCTTTCTCTAGTTGCGGCGAGCGGGGGCCACTCTTCATCGCGGTGCGCGGGCCTCTCACTGTCGCGGCCTCTCTTGCTGCGGAGCACAGGCTCCAGACGCGCAGGCTCAGTAATCGTGGCTCACGGGCCTAGTTGCTCCGCGGCATGTGGGATCTGCCCAGACCAGGGCTCGAACCCGTGTCCCCTGCATCGGCAGGCAGATTCTCAACCACTGCGCCCCCAGGGAAGCCCCGCTTGCTAATTTCTTATCTCTTTCCTTAAATCCTTAGCTTCCAGTTCTGCAGCCTGGAAGGTGAGTGGTGGGTGACAGGATGGGCTTTCTCAGCCCTCACTTTGAAATGTGCACTTGGTTGGCATCTAGGCCTGTGGGATCTCAGAAACTGAGATTGTTCTACGTTGACATCCTGTTATAGTACACACACGAATAACTAACCTTTATACGGTGCTTCCCAGTAAATGAAGTACCCGCTTATGTGATAAAATATGTGACAGCTTTCGTGGAAACCCATAAGATCCACGTGAAACAAAGAGACAGGACTAGAGTTTAGAATGTTAAAAGAAAGATCACGTTGACGTGAGAGGATCAGGAGGCCATCAGCTGTTCATACGATCTGTTCAAATTCATCTGGAAAGGCTCACTTCACAAAACTTCAACAAATAAGCCTTCAAGACAGCTCACTCACTCAGATCACTGCTGTCACACAACCTCCCAGTCCCGCCCCTCGCCTCTCCCCACTTCTCTGACAGCCCTGACCCCACCAGCTCACCTCCCTTTAACACTTCTTAGAATTTACCCTGGGCCCTGTCTGAGGCCCTCTTAAGACAGACACCAAATGACAACCCATCCGTCTGGGGGATCTGTACTGACCATGAAGCCGTGGTCTCTTCTGACTACATTTTAATGATGTCATGGACTGAATTTTTACCGCAGAGGATGGAGCAACTTGTAGGTAACGAAGTCGCATCATGGTCCCCAACTGGGAGCTGAGCGCCCCTGGCCCGAGGGCTCTCCGCCGCATCCTGCCCCTCACGCCCCAACAGAACCCCAGACCCAGACACACCCTACACTCCCGTGGCACAGAAAACCCCTGGGGGAGTTAAATCTGTTCCAAAGACCTCACCCCCTTTCTGGCCCGTCCCAGAGAGCACAGCTAATTGCCTAATATCGAGTTCAAATGAAATTTCTGACTCAACCAGAATTTCAGGAGAACTAGTTTCTTGACCCGGTTCTGTGGATCCTGAAGAAGTTCACCTGTCCGTCTGCACGTCCGGGGTCTCCCCTGTAAACCAGTCTCGAAAGAGCCATGATCGTGATCTACAGTCAAGCAGACATCAGCAGAAACTCATGCAGGGCTTCTATACTTAACCAGAGATTTCAAATATTGATAGAGGTTGCCCCCTCACCGCCCAGGCCCTGGCCAAAAAACATTAAGTATTCAGGAAAATGCATAAAGCTAATTGCTAAACAGCACTCCAGAGCTGGGCTCTCCATGAGGGGCCCGTAATGGAGCATGTGAACAATTTTACAGCACAAATCACATTGCCTGCAATCGTGCAGTGTATACTCTATAATGCTTATGAAAGAGTTGACCACACCTCCCGTCTTCCTTCTTTACCACCCACTCGCCACTCCCCTGTAACTGTCTTGAATGGCTGGGATGGCCAACTCTGACCTCTTTAGAAGCTTTGATATTTTCCCGGGGCTCGTGACCTTGTCCCACACTTGTTCACCACACTCCACTCCACAGAAGCTCTCTCCTCTCTTGTTGAATCTTCCGACTTGTCTGATACCCCATTTTTTCACTCCCCCAGCCACCTAAATACCATTTTCTCCCAATTCCAGCTCTCAGTAACCTCTCTAAATCATGCCCGAGACCCTGTACTTTGGGAACAACCCAGAACTGTATCGCTAACCCCAGCCTCTCCCCTGAGCTCCAGTCCAAAGTGTGTGAACCCCTCACAGGGGCTTGTACCTGAATGCTCTTTCGGCCCCTTGGCATAGGACCCCTTTCCTACTTTGGTAGACTTGCAAGACCTAATAAGCTTCGGTGGGGGACAGAGGCTGCACCCCACTCAAAAAGCTGAAAAAAAAAGATGCTTTGTCTCCCAGCTGCCCTTGAATCAGGAGATCGTGATGTAGGGAAGCAGGGGCTGAGAAGCCAGGCAGCGCTGGTGACTGAAGCAGTGGCCCAGAGGCTAAGGAAAGCGGAATCCAGTGTCAGCCGGTCTGCAGGACATCCTGCAGTGCCCAGGGCTCAGAGGCAGTGCCGGGAGGACCTTGTGATTTGGGGCGTTGTTTCAGGGTGAGGGGCCTAAGCCTGGATGTGCAGATTCTCCCGAAGACTCTGCAAACTACCCAAACTCACTTTGAACATTTCTTTTGCCACTTCAGTCGGAGTTGATTTTGGTTGCTTCCAAGAACCCTAACTGATGCAGTTTCTTATCCATCATCTTGAATTCATCTTGTCTAAAATTGAATTCTGGTTTTTTTCCCCCTAAAACCTGTTATTTACTGTAATTTTTCTTTTCTTTCCAAGGACATCATTACCTCAATCGCCCAGGCTAAAACTTCAGAGTTATCTTTAATTTTGCCCACTTTCCTCCCTGGCGGTCCAGTGGTTAGGACTTCTCATTCTCACTGCCGAGGGCCCGGGTTCAATCCCTGGTCAAGGAACTAAGATCCCACAAGCAGGGCGGTGCAGCAAAAACTTTGCCCACTCTCCCCCAAAATGCATTCCATCATCAGGTGCTGTTGATTTATCTATGATAATGCCTTCCTCATCCACGTCTTCTTGTTTTTTGTATGGCCACAACCCTATGCTTCTGAGTTAGTCTAACTTTACCTAGAGTCATACTACGGCAGCACGCAGTGTTCTAACTGCTTTCTCTGCCTCCAAGTTTTCCACCTTTTATTTCCCGGGCATATATATCACTTGAAAGACCCGTAATCCTGTTTTCGTTGTATTAGCCTCCGCACAAAAACTTACGGAAGACTCCCTAATCTCAGAGCAAGCTCCAAACAATTTAGTATGACCCAGAGGCCATCTTGTCCTTTACCCCTGGGTTCTTTCTTCCACACATGCTGTCTCTATGTTTGCTCCGTATCAAACTAGATTAAGAGTTTAGCCCTTCTTTGGGGTTTCCCCTAATAAACCAAACATTCCAAAGTGTTAGTGAACAATTCAGACCCTGAAGGTTTCAGAGCAGACGTGGAACTGGAGTTTACACTGCACACCCCTGAACAAATATGTTAGAAATCTATATTAGAATTCTGTTTCCCAAGTCCTTTATTGGCCATGGACAAAAAGACACAACTTATTTACCTCTCGGTGCTCTGTTTACCTCTCTGCGTCTCTTTGCTCATCTGTAACATGAGAGTAATACCAGAACCCATCTCACTAGGGTTGTTGTGAGGCTTAAATGGGTGGATGGATGTGAAGCCCTCAGACCAGTGCCTGGCCCCACACGGGTTTACTGTTATCACCCCTGGACTTCCCAGTTCTGTGAGCCAAACTTACTATCTTTGCTGAAGCAAATTCGAGTTGGGTTCTGGTCCCCTCTCCATAAAGGACCTGACCATAAAGATCATAAAAGACATAACAGACACAACCCTGTGAAGTAGGTTTTATTTTGCTTGTTTTTATTGGGAGTTAGTGAACCCAAGTAATATTCTCTAGCACTCCAGAATATTCAGTTTTGGCCTTCAGTTCCATGTAAACCATGGGAAATTGGAAGATGCCTATTTTATGATCATCAAAAATATTTTGCACCTTAGATTTTCTGAAACCACCCCCTCCCCAGTAATATAATTCTCCAAACACCTGGTTCACTTACTGTTTTTTTTTTATAAATTTATTTATTGATTGATTAATTTTTGGGTATGTTGGGTCTTCGTTTCTGTGCGAGGGCTTTCTCCAGTCGCGGCGAGCGGGGGCCACTCTTCATCGCGGTGCGCAGGCCTCTCACTATCGCGGCCTCTCTTGTTGTGGAGCACAGGCTCCAGACGCGCAGGCTCAGCAGTTGTGGCTCACGGGCCCAGTCGCTCCGCGGCATGCGGGATCCTCCCAGACCAGGGCTCGAAACCGTGTCCCCTGCACTGGCAGGCAGACTCTCAACCACTGCGCCACCAGGGAAGCCCTGGTTCACTTATTTTTTACTTACTCCCCCTCCCTTATATTACTGTCCATTTTAATTATTATAGTTATATAACATCTTTATCTCTGTTGTACCTCCCTTCTCCTTTTTCAGTTTCTATTGCTTCTGCTTGTACTTTTACCACTGATGCCACTGCTTTTCAAAAAAAATTTTTTACTGTGCTTGGCTCTTTGCTTTTCCACATGAATTTTAGGAAAAGCATATTGAGTTCCATGAATAATTTTATGAGAATTTTATTGTTGATGAGTGAGATTTTTATTGGAATTGCATTGAATTTATAAATTGTTTGGGAAGAATTAAAACCCCTGCAACGCTGTCTTCTCATCCAGGAATGTGGTATGTTTCAACATTTATTTACATCTTCCTTTATGTCTTACAGTAAATGTTTTAAATTTTCTCCATGAAGGCGTCATATTTTTTGTAGCTGTATTCCTGATAGCCTTACAGTTTGGGATAATATTGTAAATGCTGTCTTTCTTACAATCACATTGTCAATCACTGGTGCTGATGTTGAAGAATGCTATTGATTTCTGTATATAGATCAATATCTAACAACTTTACCAAGTGTTTTTGTTAGTTCCCACAGTTTACTTGTAGAGTTTCTTGAATTTCCATAGAGACATTCACATCATATGCAATGATAGCAGAGAGCCATATCCTGCCACCAAGTCGTGTTAGTATTGTTATTGTGGTGGAGGTGGGTTATTTTTAACCCCATGTTTCCCATTTACTTATGTTTGCTCTTACATACCATCCCTAACTATTGAATTAAACTTTTTTTCCCCTGAATTAGAACTTTTGAAGGGTTGCATCCTCAGTTAAAGGGTGAATTAGAACAGGAAGATAAAGTCTGTTTGCACCTAATGGGTTGTGAGTGGAAAAAATAGGTCTCTTCTGAGATTTCTAAAACCCAACCTTGAACATCATGCAAGTTTGAGATTCCAATTTCACCACTCTTGTGGTCAGAACCTCAGACAAAACCAAGAAATAATAAAATGAAATTCATCTTGGGTTGCTGGTACCCCTAGGGTTGTGTCAGAGCCAAACCCAAATCACTCTGGAAGGGTGCATCCATAGCCCAGACCACAAGGTGTTCCACAGGGGAAAAGTCCAAATAAAATGAATCTGCATAAATATTACAAAACTGTTGAGGAAATAATTCACCATGGGCAAGAGTCAGTAGACATAGAAAGTAGGTTTGGAATTCTCAAGAATGTAAGCTAATAGATGACCAAAGAAAGAATACAAATTAAGTATGTTCAAAATAATAAAAGACATGAAAAAGCTGAGAAATAAACAAGTAGGTTTGCAAAGGTACCAATTCAACTTCTAGAATTTAAGGATTTAGCCATTTAATAAACAACTCTTTGTATATGTTAAATAATAATTATGACCATTCTGAACAGAAAGTTAATGAAATGGATAACATTTTTTTAATTACTCAGAAAGCAACAAAAGGAGATAAAAAAATGGAAGACATGATGGCAAAGTTAATAGACATGGAGAATAAAAGAAGAAGATATGGTGTGTCTAATAGAAATTCTAGAAGAAAAGAATAAATAAAATGGGACATACAATGTAAAAATGTTAGAACTTTACCAGAATTGAAGAACAATAAGCTTCAGATAGAAGAAATTCTGAGTCTCATGCAGGATAAATAAACATCAACTCACATATAGAAACATTCTACTGAAATTGCACAGGACTGAAATCAAAGAGGAAAATTTTAAAGCAACCAGAGGAAGTTACCTACAAAGAAACAGCAGACTGTCAACAGACTTTTCAACCGGAAAAATAGAAGCCTGAAGTCAATGAAATAATAAGTTCAAAGGACCAAGGGAAAATTCTACACCCAGAGAAACAACCACTAAAGTGTGTGAATAAAATGAAGACATTAAAAAATTACATTTTCCCTTATTTAAAAATTGATGCATTCACAATGCATTGAAAATATTAATAAAGAAGAAATCACTTATAATCCAACAACCCAGGGATACTTGCTATGAATGTTCGGGTTTCTGTCTTTCCAGATATATGTCCTATCCCTTATATTTAAATAAAAATTCTGTGAAACTGTTAAAAAAATGCAGAATTATAAACAAGTAAACACAAAACAGAGGTATAGAAGAGATTTTAAAAGTATAATAGAGCACAATGTATACTTTTTGCTTAAAAAATTAAAACTGCAACAAGGTAGACCACTTTATGCAAAACTGAAAGCTGCCAAAATGACTCAAGAAGCAGTTGAAGCCAGCATAGATTATAACTTTGGAAATATCTGGGAAAATGAAGTATCTCCTCAAAACACTCCAGGTTTAGAATGTTTTACAATTACATTTCTCTAACGTTTAAGAAATGAAATTCCAAAACTATATAAGCCGTTTCAGAGCCTAGAAAAGGAAGAAGGGGACAATCCAAATGGTTTGAAAAGCAAGAGACTCGAGAAGCTATAAAAGTAAACTTTGAATATGGACTGCATCATTAATATATCCTGATGTACGTGTCATTATTATTCTACACAAATTACTCATAAAAATGTCACAGATTTTATTATCTTATCATCCTATTTTATCTGTTAGGTTGAGAGTTTCTTAACTCTTTCTAATAGCATGGCTCTCACTCTTGAGAAATGAGTACTATGCAGATATAAGCTTTGCTTTCAGTAAGATTCTACACATTGCAAGTTAATAGTGTGTCACATGACACAGTGAAGAAGCAGATTGTTAAAGTACAGCTTTCATTGAAGGACAAATTGGTTCAAATTTATATTCATTCCAGAAGTGTTACAGCTTCTCCCCCATAATAGTAGAAATCCAGTGGGCTTTTTTTTTTATTATTATCAAAAGTTCTAGGTGTCTGGTTAAAATATGTAGTTTCATCTATTCAAGGATGATTAATCAAGATTACTGCATCTTTTTCCATTTCTTTCTTTTTTGAATCAAACTGCTTCATAAAGTTTCCTACGTACTTTGTGATGACTGACTTTAGTTATATGACAATTGCCTAGAGAACAGAGATTGTTTGTCTCCTTCCACAGTGTCATTTATCTAACTAAAATATCATTTCCTCCTAGTAGGTAAAATACAGCATCAGGACTTCACTATGCTAATAATCTTAAAATGTCTAGCAGAAGAAATAATTCTATTCTAGTCACTTAAAAGTTACCCATAGTGCTTGGCAAAATTAAAGTCCTTAGTAAAAGGTATATGGTCTCTGGGTATTATAAGGGAAAATATTGTAGTGGATGAAATTATTTACCCATCAAAAAATTCTAAAAGATTCAATTGCTTTTGCTTCAAAAAGTCCTTTATAAAGTTAATATTCTATTTTGAAAATTTTAAATGATCTTATCTTTCATGCATATAATACATGTTTAGTCTATTAATGCTTCAATGGTATGATAATATATGCTCTTTGAAATGTAGAGATGAAAGGCATTCAGCAGAGCAAATTATTATTTTTTATTATTTTTTGGCATATAATGTTGCTACTACTGCTTCTTTTATGAATGTTTTGAGACATCAAAAATAAAATTTGAAAATTAGAAGGTGCTTTGAAGAGTTAAGGAGTTCTTTTTTCTTTGCTTTTTTCCATCTATCTATAAATCTTGGAGATCATCCTAAGCCAGTACATACAGTTCTACTCATTCTTTTTAATGAGTGCTTACCATTACTCCATAGCATGGAGTAGTCATTAATGAACACTTTTTATTTTTCACTGTTTCAAATAATGCTGCAGTGAACAAAAAGATATGCATATATTTTTATACATGTGAGTACTTTGCCAAAGAAGTTTCTGGAAGTAGAATTGCTAGTTCAAAGGACATATGAATTTCTATTTTGATAGATACTGCCAAATGGTTTATAATAAGGCTATGTAAAGGTAAATAATATGAGACCTCAGTAAAATATAAAAGATATTAAATTCATGCTGAACTAGCCCAAAAAAAAGGAAGAAAGAAAAAAAACAAACAAAACAAAACAAAGCAAAAAAAAAAAAAAAAAGGGAAAGAATTTACAAAGGAAAAAAGTCAGTATGAAAGCGAAAAGTTTAGATTAAAAGGCATCCAAACTGGCTTTTCCCTGAGGATGACTTTCAAACTCTAGTGATCTTGGGCCTCCACTGTGAGAGCCACATGGATCATGGGAAACAGGCAATAAAATTTAGGGTTCAACCAAAGTAGGAATCAAATAGAAAACACCTACATAAAGCTGAGACCCCCAAAAGTGTAGAACTTTTCTGTAAGGGTGAAGAGGAAATAAACCTTTAGTTGGAAACTTTCTTCACTTAACTCTTGTACTAAATAAAAGTCAAATAACTTGCCTTAAGAATTTGTAACAACAAGTTGATTCTTACACAAATTTGGAGACCAAGTTCACACCACATGCAAAGAAAAAGAGCCTCACATGGATAATTTAATTTACTGTAATCTAAGATAATTAGTGCTTCAGGAAACTAGCAGAAATAATGCAAACCCTCTGTGAAGAAACAGAACTTCAGTGTGAGTCTCAAAGCATTTCCAAAGATAAAAGTCCAAGGAAATGAATTCATAGCTCAAAGTCTTCCTCAAAAATACACATGGAGATAAGTACTATGAGTGATAGCCAGCAGGAAAAAAAGGAACAAGAAAGTCAAAACCACTAATACTTCTGCATATAAAATTAGTATGTTTAATATGTAACAAAAAATAAAATTGAGATTCAAAAATATGAGTAAAGAAAATATGACCTTAAAACAACCAAAAGACTTGAATCTAGGAATAAATTTAACCAAGGAGGTGTACTCTGAAAATGATAAGACACTGAAGAAAGAAACTGAAGATGACACAAATAAATGGAAAGATATACCATGCTCATGAATTGGAAGGATCAATAGCATTAAAATGTCCATACTGCAAAGCAATCTACTGGTTCAATGCAATCCTTATCAAAATACCAGTGGCATTTTTCACAGAACTAGAAAAAATAATTCTAAAATATGTATGGAACCACAAAAGACCTTGATTGGCCAAAGCAATCTTGAAAAAGAAGAGTAAAGCTGGAGGTATCATGCTCCCAGACTTGAAAGTAAACTACAAAGCTATAGTAATCAAAAGAGTATGGTACAGCACAAAAACAAACACTTAGATCAATGAAACAGAACAGAGAGTCCAGAAATAAACCACGCTCATATGGTCAATTAATTTATGGCAAAGGAAGCAAGCATATACAATGGGGAAAAGGCAGTCTCTTCAATAAATGGTGTTGGGAATACAGCACAGCTACGTGCAAAAGGATGAAACTGGACCACTTTCCTACATCATATCCAAAATAAAAATAGATTGATGGGTTAAAGGTAAGACCTGAAACCATAAAATTCCTGGAAGGAAACATAAGCAGTAACCTCTTTGATATTAGTCTTAGCAATGTTTTGGGGTGTGTCATCAGGCAAGGGCAACAAAAGCAAAAATAAACAAGCAGGACCTCATCAAACTAAAGAGCTTTCGAATGGTGAAGGAAACCATCAACAAAATGAAAGGCAGACTACTGAATGGGAGAAGATATTTGCAAATGATATATCTGACAAGGGGTGGACATTCAAAACATATAAAGAATTCACACAACTCAATATCTAAAAAACAACCCAACTATAAAATGGGCAGAGGACCTGAAGAGACAGTTTTCCAAAAAAGACATACAGGTGGCCAATAAGCACATGAAAAGTTAGCTCAGTATCACTGATCATCAGGGAAACACAGATCAAGACCACAATGAAGTAACACCTCACACCAGTCAGCACAGTTACTATCAAAAAGACAAGAAACAAGTGTCAGCGAGGATGTGGAGAAAAAGGAATCCTCATGAGCTGCTGGTCAGAATGAAAATTAGTACAGCCACTGTGGAAAACAGTATGGAGGGTCTTCAAAAACCTAAAATTAGAACTACCATATTATCCAGCAATTCCAGTTCTGAGTACTTATCCACTAATTTGAAAAAATATGTGTAACCCCCTATGTTCATAGCAGCACTATTTACAATAGTCAAGCTATGGAAGCAATCTAAGTGTCCACTGATAGATGAATGGATAAAGAAGGTGAGGTATATATACACTATTGAATATTACTCAGCCACAAAAAAGAATGAAATCTTGCCATTTGCAGCAACATGAATGGACCTGAAGGGTATTATGCTAAGTGAAATAAGTCAGACAGAGAAAAACAAATACTGTATGATTTCACTTATATGTGGACTCTAAAAACAAAAGCAAACAAAACAAAATAGAAACAGGCTTTTAAATACAGATAACACACTAGTGGTTGCTGGGGGTAGGGGGAGGGCAGACAAAATAGGTGAAGGGGATTAAGAGATACAAACTCATAGCTATAAAATAAATAAGTCATGAGGATACAATGTACACATAAAGAATATGGTCAATAATCTTGTAACAACTTTGTGTGGTGACAGATGGTAACTGGTCTTATTGTGGTGCTCATTTCATAATGTACAAAAATATCAAATCACTATGTTGCACACCTGAAGCTAATATAATAGTGTATGTTAATTATAACTCAATAAAAAGAAATATTCATTATGTCGTACACCTGAAACAAATATGTCAGTTACAATGCTTTTAAAGAAC
Organism: Balaenoptera acutorostrata; assembly: GCF_949987535.1. Taxonomy (NCBI): domain Eukaryota; kingdom Metazoa; phylum Chordata; class Mammalia; order Artiodactyla; family Balaenopteridae; genus Balaenoptera; species Balaenoptera acutorostrata. Next base: position 103,280,549 of record NC_080073.1, read on the forward strand.
TAAAAGAAAAACCAAAGACTTGAAAAATATGCAATAGAACCATTGGAATCTAAAACTCCAGGATGACTTAAACAAGAATATAGACAAGATTGAAAATAAAACTACTAAAATGGAGAAGTCCAAAGAACCACTTCCAGAATGCACTCGAAGGAGACTAAGAGATGAAAAATATAATATGGAGCTTAAGAAACATGGAGGATAAAAAGATAAGACCTATTTTACATCCAAATGAAATTCCAGAAGAGATAAAAGAGTAATATCACTTGGAAAAGCAATATTCAAAGAGATTATAACAGAATTTTCCAGAACTATTGAGAGACTCCAAGCCTCAGATCTAGAATAATTCAATGATATCAAGCAAGATACATAAAAAGGAACAAACACCTAAGTACATTGTCATGAAGATACAAAACACCAAAGACAAAGAGGAGATCTTAGAAGCAGCCAGAGAGAAAGAGAGTTTACTTAGAGGGAAAGATAGTTATACTAATGGATGACAGAACAGAGTGGAATAATACCTTCAGTGAGCCAACCTAAAATTCAGAGTACAAACCTGGAGGTATATACCCAGTTGAAACTCTCTTTCAAGAATGAGAGCATATAAAGACATTTTTCAAATAAAAAAACTGAGATAGTTTACCACCAAGAGACCCTCACCAAAGCAAATCATACTATTTTTAAGAAAAACTCTGCATCTTTAAAAAAAGAACTTACTAAGCTACTGTGTAAAACTAGTGTTTTAAATTACTAGATAGAATGGATTGTTTCTAGATGAGCACAAGACAATTTTACAAGTGATTTAAGAATACTCAGACTTTAATCCACAAACTAAAATATTTCAGAAATGTTTTTTGTGATTTGGTTCGTTTAAAGCTATAGAGCAGAATCTCAACTTTAAATTTACATTTATACTTTAGTCAAAATTTTCTCAGTGCAGAAGAAATTTTATTTGAGTGTGTATGATCTACATTAAGTTTATGCATGATTTTCAACCTTTTATAAATATTGACTGCCCCACTTACAATGGAGGGAAAAGTCTAACCTTTGTAAAGATGTATAATGCCTAAGAAGCCTTTTGTTATTACCTGCCAAAATACGCCTTTATCTTGATAGTCTTATAAACTTGGTATTAAAATCCCTATCTCAAAGGAGAATTCTGAAGCTTAAATCCTTTCTCAGTATCCCTGTATCATTAGACACATAGACAAATTAGACACATAGATATAGATTCTGTTGTTATTTTTTTCCCTATGCATAAGTGTTGTCTCCTCATCTAGACCTTAAGCCCACTGAAGACAAGGATCATTCTTGATGGCTTTTTATATCCCGACTTAACATTTATTAAATGTTTTTTGCAATTGATGATCACAAAGACAATAATTATAAACTCTTTCTAAACCTGTTCAACATTCATAATAATCCCCGCTTTAGCCATATCAGTGTCCGCATTTTTATAGGGGGGTCTATAAAAATATCCTATATCCTGCTCCCATGGGTCTCAATTGCCCCAGACTCTGCCATGTCAAACTCACTGGCCTTGCCAGTCTAACATATGAAGAGCTTGAAACTAACACAGCGCTGTAAGTCAACTATATTTCAATTTTAAAAAGTTAAAATTTAATAAATAAATTAAATATTTAAAAAGAAGAAAGTGAAGTGAAACATTTAAAACGCTGAAACAAAAAAGAAAAACCCATCAACATAGAATTCTGTATCTAGTGAAACTATCCCTCAAAAGTGAAGAAAAAATAAAGACTTTCCCGGACAGACAAGCCCCACCCCCGGCCTCACCTGCTTCCTTGGCTCCGCCCTCTCTGAGCTCTGCCTGCTGCCAGTTGTGACTGTCCCACATCAGTCATTGCCAGACTTCCTCCACTGACTGTCTAGCTCTTACTGGTGCCACAACTCCAGAGTCTCCTGTGAAACAGCTGGAAAATGTTCCGTTTTCCAGCAGCTTCACTCTCCTCCCCTTCAAGCTCTCTTCCATTACCCTACACCTGTCTTGCTTAGCTGGGAAGCCTGTATATATTTGAACCCCAAATGAAAATACCATTAACACTTCCATCCCCTAACAGCCAAATGCAATGGATGGACCTTGTTTGGATCCTGACCTCTCCCTCCCAAATAATTTTTTTTTTTTGGTTATGAGCTGAGTGTTCAATGGCACCAAGAAAATATTAATTTTGTTAGGGGTGATAGTAGCAGTAGGAATTTAAGAAAGTTAATATTTTTTAGAGATGCACACTGAAGTACATAGGGATGAAATGGCATGCTAAATGGGATTTGCCTGAAGATATTTCAGCAAAGAAAATCAAGGTATAGGCACAAATGTTGCAAAATTTGGATAGTTGTTAAATCTGGGTGATAGGTATATAGAAGTTTACGCTATTACTCTACTTCTGTGTCTGTTTGAAGTTTTTCATAATGATTTTCTCTAATTCCATCTGCACTGCTCCTTCAGACAATGTCTCAGTTTCCATTTCATCAGATGCTAAACAGATGCCAGGACAGGGCTTGCTTACCTAGGTCAAGCTCCATTCATGTCCCAGTCTAGATGTAACCCAGCCAAGACCCATTATAAAATTAATATTTCAATTAATTCACTGGTACAAACATCTTTGCCCATGCTTCTTGGTACAACAAATTTATTGAAGGGAAATTCCTGGCTCATACTGACTGTTTGTCAGAAAGGTAAAACCAGTTACATCCTATCCAGTAGTGGACGGGCTGCCCTTTTCACAACACACACCTTTGCCAAAACTAGGTTGTTGTTTTTTTAAAATAACCTCTTATAAGTATGGGGTGGAAAGATAAATAGGATTAAACTTGGCACAGACGAGGGGAGAGGTTGTTTAACACAGCAGAAAAGCCTCAGCAAAGCCACAGCGGTGGGAAACGATCTGATTTCTTTAGTCCTGCGTTACCGGAGTTCACTCATTTAGCAAATATCTATTTGCCGAGAGCCTCTGTATTTAAATGGATATTAATGGCATTCGCTGCTAAAACTATACCAGTAGCTTACAAAATAAATGAGTCACAGGATAAAATGTACAGCTTGGGGAAAACAGTCACTAAAAATGTAATATCTTTGTATGGTGACAGATGGTCACTAGATTTGTCATGGTGATCATTTTGTAATGTATAGAAATATCAAATCACTATGTTGTACACCAGGAACTAACATAGTGTTATAGGTTTAATCAATTAAACTTCAAAAAAAACCAAACAAACAAACTCATAGAAAAAGAGATCAGATGTGTGGTTACCAGAGGGTGGGGGAAGGGTGAATTGGATGAAGGTGGTCAAAAGGCACAAACTTCCAATTATAAGATAAATAATTACTAGGGATGTAATGTACAACGTGATTAATACAATTAACACTGCTGGATGTTAGATATGAAAGTTGTTAAGACTAAATTCTAAGAGTTCTCATCACAAGAAAAAATTTTTCTTTTTCTTTTATTTTCTATCTACATAAGATGATTGATGTTCACTAAACACATCACAGTAATTATTTCATGATGTTTGTAAGTCAAATCATTATGCTGTGCACCTTAAACTTAGAGAGAGCTGTATGTCAATTACATCTCAATAAAACTGGAAGAAAAAATATATTAGTAACTAATTGAAGCTTTATTCCTTATAAAGTAAGAAGAAATGAGGGGGGATGTGTCTTTAAAAAGTTAGCAGTTTTCCAGGAAGGAAATTAGCCTTCTGCAGACTTTCTGGAATATCTAGAATCTCGTGGAGTCCAGCCTACATCTCTCCTCTTTCTTCCAGGCCTCCCCCAGTGCACTCTGGTCACTAAAACTTTAGAAACAAAATATTTCTAAATATATTATCGAGACCGCTGACATCCAACATTTTCCTTTATGTTGTTACAATTTATAGCCCTTTTTGCAGCAGTAGATTCTCTAACAGAAATTTGTAAATTCTTCCAGAACAATTAAAGGAGCAAGCTCTCCTTTAATAAAGACAGAGGAAGACACATTCATTTTCCAGTGGGGCTGAAATTCAGAAGACTTCAACAATCAAATCCTATTCTCTAGAAACCCTAATGTTTACCCTGAGGCGAGCAATGTGTGTTCAAGGTTAATTGGAGAGAAAGGAACTTTCCCTTCCGTCGTCGCTGCGGCTAAATGAGCCCTGCATTGCAAAGCCTCGTTGCTCTGCGTTTAAAAGCCAGAGTTCTCAACTCTAAGAAACTGCTTGGCTGTGTTTGATACTCCGGTTGCTTCAACTTGCTTGGCAGCCGGCGCATTTGAACATGAATGATTGGAAAGGAGGAACTGGGAGCCGGAATCACCGAGACAATGAGCGTGAGCAGGGGCGGGAGTGTTCCCACCGAAGCATCTCCCGGTGATGTTTTCCGGGGCTTAACCAGCACCTGCTGGAGCACCTGCACCGCACTGCGCAAAGGGCCCGGGGAGCGCTGCAGACACGGACCTCCGCGCCCGTTGCCTAAGCTGACGGTCCTGGCTGACACCAGGTCGGTGCTTTACGGTCAGGCACAAGCCAAAAGTAAACCTTAAAATCAGTGTTTATTCTGGCGTTTTAGCTGTAAAGTCGTTTTCAAGAAATTAACCTAAAAATGCAGTCCTACCTTCCCTTAAAAGCCAAAATCAAGAAGAACAGTGAGGCTAAAAAGAAAAGAACAAGAAAAGTCCCTACTTTTCTTACTCCAGAAATGCATCAATATGGATGGGTAAATATACAATGCAGTACCTGCTTTTCATTTAAATGCTTTACCATGTACGTTTCATTTACAAGCCATGTTTTCATACATAAGCAACCTCTCAGCCTTTGGGGAAATATAAGTTCTTGAAGGAATGTTAAATATACATATATGCTCTATGTAAGACAATAGTCTTACACTGCTGTAATATAGGGCATATTTAATAGTATATAATAGTCACTTAAATGTATATGCATAAGGACAGAGATGCAGTGCCCTCTGCTGGAGCGAATTCAACTTGACTAACCTCTCCGTTGGGATAGTTAATTTACCTTTCCTTTAAGTGACTATCAACACCAGAATATAAACCCTAATGGTAGTGATTCTTCATGTCTGGTGATTCCTCCCTGGCTTATACTAGCGACAAGCAAAACGCCCTTACACGTGCTGTTTGTCTTAATGATGCTTGCTTACTATGCCTTCTGTTCCATCCCTCATGTTCAAAAAGGCTGTTCAAGTTTACCCTTAAGGTGCACTTGTGTTACCACGGAGGGCAGTGCACAACACAAAGTAAGGGGAAATCTGACTGATTAATTTATTTGAGCCATCTAAGCAAATAATCCCGACTCTGTAAGTCCCACACCAAATACAGACTTTCTTTAGTATGTGCTATTTGAACTAATCAGATGTAATTTTAAGAACCAGAGAGATGTGGGTTCAATCACAATATCCATGTTAAAAATGCTGGACAATTCAAGGCATTAGGCAAATTGAGAAGTACTGGTTTAAAAGCAACATTTAACAGACAACTTAAATAATACAGAAATCATCATTTTGAATAATTTGTTCTTGAGTAGTACAGAGACCACATGGAAAGACACATCTGCTTTCTTACATGGATTCAAATCTCTTATATGGATTTTTGAAAATTGGGAATAATAATGAATTTAGGAGTTTGTGGGCAATGATTAAAAATAATAGAAAAGGGCTTCCCCAGTGGCGCAGTGGTTGCGAGTCTGCCTGCAATGCAGGGGACACGGGTTCGAGCCCTGGTCTGGGAAGATCCCACGTGCCGCGGAGCAGCTGGGCCCGTGAGCCACAATTACTGAGCCTGCGCGTCTGGAGCCTGTGCTCCGCAACAAGAGAGGGCACGATGGTGAGAGGTCCGCGCACCACGATGAAGAGAGGCCCCCGCTTGCCGCAACTGGAGAAAGCCCTCGCACAGAAACGAAGACCCAACACAGCCATAAATAAATAAGTAAAGACTTAAAAAAAAAAAAAAAGTAAAAGTCTATTAATTAAAAAAAACTTCCTTGTTAAAAAAAATAATAATAATAGAAAAGATTATTTTAAAATAAGAATAGTTTCAAAAACTCCACACACTACAATTTAACATGTATGCAACATTGAAGGACAGCTGGAAAGCAGAGGGATTCTTAAAATATTGGGTCTACCATTGTGCTGTAAGAGTCTTCACTGTGGCAATGTTTCCTTCTCCAGAGGAAACCCTTGTCCTGACCTGAATCTCATCTCCTGGCTACTGAGTGCAAAGATCCACGCGGTTAACCCGCCACAGAATTTCAGAAGCTGGACAGAGCTTGTTATGGAAGTTTACAACCTAGCCAAAATAAGCTAGCTGGAAAATCTGATGCCTGTTTCCTTGGTGCAAGAAATTTCAAAAGAAGATATCAAGCTGATAGCTTTCAACCTCTGCTGCAAAGAAACATGGGAGAGGAATTTTCTAGAGCCTCTTAGCCAGTCCTAGTAGTAACATGGAGAACTTCGTGGACTGGTCCCGAAAGAAGAACCATGGCTGGAGGTGACCTTACCACCACCCCCCACTCCCGCCCAGGGTTCCCAGGGAGTCTCAGGCAGCCACATGGGTTATTTTAGCTCCGCTTCAACCATCACATGAAAGTGTTTATTCTCCTAAGAAGCTCACTTCTGTCCAAGGTCAAAATGGTGAGGAGAGGCCGTGAACTGCTCCCTTCGTTTTGGTTCTCAACCTACCATAGATACAGGGATCTCCTCGTGGACCTGTGGAAAATTTGTAGCCCACAGCTGCCTCCGGAAATTCTGGTTCAGTGAGTTTGGAGAAAGGCCCAAGAATCCGCATTTTAGCAAGCAGCCCAGGTGACTCTGGTACCCGTAGTCCTTGGAACACATGTTATAAACACTGCTTGAGGAAGTGAAGAAACGTATATTTTACCAAATGCACTGACATCTTAAGATCTTCTCTTTATGAGCATCCATCTTTTAATGAGATCCTCATGGAATAAGAACTCCCTTGTATTCATTTTTGTCTTTACATAAATAGCATTGTAATAAATGCAGCGATTACTTTGAGATTCAACCTTATAATGTAGACACCTGAGACCCTTCTTAGTTCCAGACTAGCCCCCTGCTGTGCTTTTTATTTTATGCATCAGCTGCAGGAACTGGGTTTTCTGCTCCCGTCTTAAAACTGTCTCCACCTATTCTTTCTGGCCAGAGTCTTCTTCCTGCAGCACTGCAGTAGAAGCAATCTCATTGCCTCTCCCCACCTATTCTGTCTCTTAAAAAGTACACAAGACATTTCAGGTTTTCCTTGAAGCTTTATAGCAACCAACAATGAGGGAAAGACAAGGGGAAAATAAATATGGGCATAGAACTAGAGAGAAATCTCACAGTCTCATATAAAATTTACCCCAAAAATTCAGCATTTGTTTTTAGCAGCTATTGACTCTACAATGGCAATACCTATTTTTTATTTTAACATCTTTATTGGAGTATAATTGCTTTACAATGTTGTGTTACTTTCTGCTGTATAACAAAGTGAATCAGCTATACATATACATATATCCCCATATCTCCTCTCTCTTGCGTCTCCCTCCCACCCTCCCTATCCCACCCCTCTAGGTGGTCACAAAGCACAGAGCTGATCTCCCTGTGCTATGCGGCTGCTTCCCACTAGCTATCTATTTTACATTTGGTAGTGTATATAAGTCCATGCCACTCTCTCACTTCATCCCAGCTTCCCTTTCCCCCTCCCCATGTCTTCAATACCTGTTTTATTCCTTCCTTCCTCCCTTCTTTCCTTCCTTCCTTCCTCCCTTCTGTCCTTCCTTCCTTCCTCCCTTCTGTCCTTCCTTCCTTCCTCCTTCCCTCCCTCCCTTGCACAAACTTGTACTGATTGGCACTCTGGGCTTGAGGGCACATTCCATATATACTCCACAAGTGCACCAAAGTACTGGGAAAGCACCAAAGAATGGAGGTTTCTAAGCGAGTCTTCACTGAGAGTTAACATGAGAAGAGCCTGGAAGAAAGCGGAATTGACTGAGCAGATTGTGGGGAAAATAAATTCCCTTCAGCAGAGAGAACAGCCCCACACAAAGCCACAGAGGATAAAACATGTCATATTCTAAGAAGCGAGTAGTTCCGGGAAATTGGAATGGTAGGCAGGGCCAACTCATGAAGGACCACATGGGTCTTAATAGTGACCATCTTATAAACCATGTATAAATGACCACACAGAACTTTTATAACCTATAAAGCTGGCAATTTTATAAATATAAAATCTAAGGTCCAAATCAAGTTGGGTGAAAGGAAGAGACGGGCCTAGTAATTATTACTTCGGGATAGCAGACATAAACTGGGCTGTTCAGGACAACCCAGAGGGATAACCGCTCTAACCATAGGGTGTCCTGGCTCGGGTGATAAAGTCCCTTGACTCATGTCTTCCTCTTCTTGGGGAGAAAGTCTTCATCTTAAGAGCTTCACCCCCTTTAGAATCTAAACGCCACGAGTCCAACTACTTGGAGACAAAACCCAGATGCACTAAGTTCTTTTCTTCACAAAGAAAAGCTCTCCCAGGTATTTCCTCAATTTAAAAAATAGTAGTCTCTTGAAAGGCAGGATGTAATCTTTCAAGATACTGTTGATGACATTGACCACAATGTGACTTACTTGATCAACCCTTTTTTTTTTTTCCTTCTTCAATGATAAATGACAAGACGGATTTAGTTACTACATCATCTTAAAGCTACAAGGTGTGTGATTTCTTAAGTACAAAGAATTCCTTATATGTTTATGAAAAGGTTCTGCACTTCATATTAAATCAGAGTTTCTACAATATACTGTCTTGGGGCTCTAATAGTACTCACCTAATATTATCAATATCATCAAGGGAGCCAATGAGAAAGTCAGTTCCTATTTCTTCTAGCTAGGAAACAGGGGCTGTGAGTCATTCTTGGGCTGGAATAGTACATAGGACCTTCCAGCTGCCACATGGGCCCATTCATTTTTCTGCTCATGAACAAAAAAATCACAAATGAAACAAGTATTTGGCTTTGCTCCGGGATTTAGAATGAAATATCTTTATCCAAGGACTGAAGAGTCTCCGTAGCAGACGTATTGTGATGTTGTTTCCCTTTTGAAGCTCTTAATCCTTTTTGCCAGTGAGGCCAGATGTGGCCTAAATGAGCCACATTAGCCAGATCCCACTCAGGGCCATGTCAAGGGGGAGTTCAGCTCTGGTAATGAGAAATTACAACTGTCTCTGCATCTCTCTACAAAGGTCACTTGGTCCTGTTCTGACAAATAATATTTGTGCAGCCAATTATGAGAGATGCTCTAGAAACCAGGGGATCTTGTTAATTTGCATACATGAGGTCTGGAGTGGGACCTGAGAGCCTATATTTCCAACAATCTTCTAGGTGATGTCTATGCTTCAGGTCCACAGACCACACTTGGAGTACCAGGGGTTTAGAACATATTCAGAAACTAAAACAGCAGTGTTTTTGAGCTGTTTCAGTGGTGACAGAGACATCAAGCCAGAAAAATTAAGATGTTGAATCATTCCGGAATATCTGAGATGTGCAGCGATCTCTTTTTGCACCCCACATCCCTTAGAACCACGTGTGGGTTACGAATCATCACAATTCCTTACACAATTGTTCAGGCGAGTCTTATTTTGGATTCTCACCAAGGCTACTCATAAGCAAACTGATAACAACGCAGGTTACTTGTAGCATTGGACTTGCTCATATTCAGTACCCTCTTCCCATTTCATGGTGCCCATCCCTTCCTCTTCATCATCCCTTCCCCCCAGCCCTAACCTCCCACCTTCATCTGAATCAAGGACTTCTCAATCCTGACCCCTAATCCCCTTCCCCACAAAAACTTCTTTCAGGAGGAAAATCTAACTCATTCATGTGTAAATAATGACAGCTTCATGAGGTATTAGCTAAGCTAAGAGGATGACTATCTAGAGGTAGAATCCCAAACACCATCCAGAGGGAAGAAAGCAGCACCTGGGAGCATGAAGGCCTTTCCGGCAGTAGTCTGGGGCTGCCCTGAATGTGCATCCCTGAGTCTCCTTCTAGACCTTCCTGTGGCCTAGAATCCCTCACACCTACCCCAGAAGAGCCCTCTTCTCCAGAGTGGTCCTAGAACTTGGCCTTGGGCCACTATGGTCCAAGCAGACCCCAGGCCAACACCTCAGGATTCGTTTTGTGTGGGCATCTAATGCCCTGTTGGATATTATATTCCTGTTATTGAACCCAAATATCTAAATGGGAATTTTCAATCTCAGATTTATTTACTTATGTTTACCAGGTTGCCTGGGTGGAGTTAGAAAACCCCTCTAAGTGAAATCTTCTAACTCTAGAACATCAGATTTTGCTGTGACTGAAAGAAGGAGGGCCCTCTATTTATTCTTCATCTTTAGATGCATTCCTTTTGTCAAATGTCTGCAAACTGGGGGAAGCAGGAACAAGCGGTGACCTCTGTTTCCTCATCTCCCTTCTCTCTTTGTGTCCTACAGAGCACTCCTCCGTCTTAGCTCAATGGAAAAGTACAGTGATTCTTGGATCACGTTGGCTGATTTCTTGGGTTAAATTGCTAGGGCTGAGTCACGGGGGCCAAACTAAAAATGCTTCTTACCATAGGTTGCCCAATCTGTCCGCCATGTCATTTACGAAGTAAAGAAAATATTGAATTAGGATACGCAAGGACTGAATCCAGATGTCCAGCTGGTAGAAAGATCGTAATGAGAAAACAGAGCTGACCTCTTTCAGCAAAGCTAGGAAATGGCAGGGGAACGTGAGAAGCAGCTGCTCGCTGTTGGCAGCTGCAGCGAAGGGCAATGTTACGGAATGTCAAAAAAACGGCATATTTCATTGCCGCTTCTCTACTGCCCTTTAATGATTCAGGAGCAGAGCCATCTTTAACGACACTTGGCGTGCTGTCTGGTTTAAGGGCGAATAAAATGTCCTCATTTCGTCAGCCTTTCCAGAGAAAGAGGTAATAGTCAAAATGTGTCCTTCTCGTGTGCCACTTGAAAATCCTTTTATCTAGAGGGAACACAGGAACGTTCCCCTCCTCCATCTTTGCCTATGAAATAATTCCTACTTTGCTTTGAGAACATCTACTAAGATATTTTTAGATCCCATTTCTACCATGGCATCTAAATACTCTAAATAATGTGGATCATAGTTCTAGGCTATAATACCAAGTTAAAGCTGAGAGAATTTTCACAGCCAAGAGCCCTCACTCGGGCTTTCCTAATTCAATAGTGAGTAAACTTCATTATCATTAATTGTAGCATATTCATTTAAAATGAGCTCTGTCCTTAAAAGTGTCCTCACCACAAAAGTCATAAAGATATTTCCTCACAGTTCAGCTTTGTATGCATAGCATGAATACAGAGGACTTAGTGATTAATCATATTTGATCAAACTCAAAGTAAACCAACTAACGAGTTGTTAAATAAATCAGTTATAAGGTATACCACTTATAACTTTTACCTAATGTTGACTAGACCCAGGTTCAATGGAAGAATCTCACAGATTCTTTAATTGATGGCATTTATGTCAGTATGATGCAACATATAAAGTGTGTGATGGGAAGTGCATTGTGTTGTATGAAATCACTTATTTTCATGCAAGATGCTGTGATTTTGAGACACCTGACTTGTCAATATCAATTCTGAAGTGCATCACAAACAATTTGTCACATTTAATTATTAAAGTACTTGGGTTTTTAAGTAATTTGCCTTTTACATTGGTCACATTTATAAATTACCATTTGTATGTGCATGTGTGTGTGTGTGTGTGTCTGTGTCTGTGTGTGTGTGTATCCCTAATGCCATTACTCCCATTCATATTCCGTCTGAATTGCTCAAGAGAGAGATAGAAGGGTGATGTTGGAGACATAACTATTAAGTCAAAACTGAGTATCACCAATGGTAAGCAACCACTGTAAATGCCACCAATAATACTTCCAAGTGAGGTCCTCTAATTACCTATCTCATCCATGAGGGCATCTCCCACCAGTCTGTTCCTTGCTGGTACATCCCAAAGGAAACAGCTTTGGAGCTGCTCTCACAGCCCCACATCTGAGGGAGACTCAGACCATGGGCTTCAAAAGCTGCCTGCCACTGATGGGCACATGGAAGGGAAAGAAGCCCATCAGGAAACCACAGTCGTTCACATAACTACTGATGGAGACTACACCATCTTCCAAAACTTACCAACCTAGATGATAATCTTAAAAGTACAAACATAAAATATCTGAGTCATCAAAACAATTTGCTCCCACCAAAACCGAATTAAAGCAGTAATGGACAGAACTTCTAAAATATTCCAGATTGAACCCTCAGTGAGATTTGAGAAGTTTGGAAAGACAAAACAAAATCAGCAGAGGAAAAATATGAGAACAAGAACAAACTCTTGGGAATACAAAATAAAAAACAGATGGTATGATTTTCCACCTAGAAAAATCATAAGGGCTGACTAGAAAAACTTTTTAAAGCCATACGTTTTGGTAAGTTGTTGAGTTGAGGTAATTATAGAGCTTTTTTAATCTCCCTGAATACCCTCCTCCCGTCATAAAAAAGAGAAACTAGAATCACATAACCAATAAGCCACAGATAACATCTACAGCAAAACTAGATGATATGATACTCCCAAGAGCCTCAAACAGGAGGAGCAAGGGGGGGACAAATAGGGCCACAAGATCCATGCGGTATCAGCCACTGTGCAGAAGGACACAGCGGGAGGTAACAGGGTGTCTGTCAGTCTCAGAACAGAAGAACCCCACAATTGCCAAGAATTTTACATCAATCAAACTGACATTGAAACATAAAGTCTGCAGAGAAGCTGTTGTGGACATTCAGGAACTCAGGAAAGTGTTCCCATGATCCTTTCCTGGAAATCCACAGGCGAATGAGCCACAATCGACCACAGTGAGTCGAGAGACCTTGAGGAGGGGATTGGAAGGAAGATAGGCACCACGGGATTCAAACAGAAAAAATCCAAATGTGGGGAACTCGACAGAAAAAGAGGGCAAACTTGTCAGCAACTACAACAAACAAAGAAGTGGGGGTGACCCTATAGATTAAAAGACATATGTGACATATCAGATAATTACAACGTATTGGACATGTTTATAGCCTGATTCCAACACACTTTAAAAATAAAGACAATGGGGGGCTTCCCTGGTGGCACAGTGGTTGGGAATCCGTCTGCCAATGCAGGGGACACGGGTTCAAGCCCTGGTCCAGGAAGATCCCACATGCTGCAGAGCAACTAAGCCCGTGCACCACAACTACTGAGCCTACGCTCTAGAGCCCGTGAGCCACAACTACTGAGCCCGCGTGCCACAACTACTGAAGCCTGCGCGTCTAGAGCCGGTGCTCTGCAACAAGAGAGGCCACCGCAATGAGAAGCCCGTGCACCGTAACAAAGAGTAGCCCCGGCTCACCGCGACTAGAGAAAAGCCCGTGTGCAGCAACAAAGACCCAACACAGCCATAAATAAATAAATAAATAAATAAATTTATAAAAAAATAAATAGATAAATAAAGACAATGGGGAAATGTAAACACTGGACATTTAACGATATTAAGAGATTGTTGTTAATATTATTTAGGCATGCTAATGGTATTGTAGTTATACTTTGTTTTTAGAAAGGAGACTGTGTCCTTTAGAAATGTATAATGAAATGGGATAGCTGGTAATTGCTTCAAAATAACCTGGAGTTGCTGGGGATTGTGCACGTGATACAGATGGAATGGGGTTGGCTGTGGGCTGATGCCTGTTGGGACTGGGTGATAGCAACACAAAGATTTATCGCATGTTGCCTTTAGTTCTGTGTATGCTTGCAATTTTCTATATTAAAGGCTATAATAAAAATCGATAAATTTATAAAAGTCAGAGACAAATAATCACAAATAATCCACAAATAATCAGTTGGGTAATATTATGAAAAAGGGAGTCAGCCATCTTAATAGTAACAAAGAATATACAAAATAACTAGAAATTAACTTAAGAAGTAGAAAAGACCTATAAAGGAAAATCATAGAAGAGCTCAATCAATAAAGAGACATTTTATTCTCCAAATGGAAAGTCAACATTTAAAGATTTTTCCACAAATTTATCTATAAATTTAATACAACTCCAATCAATATTTAACAAGAGTTTTTGAACTGGACTGATTAGTTATAAAGTTCAGCTATAAAAGAAAAGAAAAGAATGAGAAAATTTTAGAAAAGAATTAAGACGAGAGGATGTTTGCCTTACCAGTTAACAAAATACATTGCAGTATTGGAGAAATTAGAACAGTGCACTGCTGTTCTGGCTCAGACAAATCAATCAGTGAAATAGAATAGAGATTTTGGAAACAGACACAGTCATTTATAAGAATTTATTGTAGGGTAAAGATGGCATTTCAAATCAGTGGGAAAAGGATGGATTATTCAATAAGCACTTTTGGGACAATTGAATCTCCTTTTGAGAAAGAAAGCATGTTAAATTCAATCCTCATGAAAATAATTTCCAGACATTAAATATATAAATGTAAAAATTAAAACTATCAAAATATAAGAAATACGAGAAATTACGTTTATAATTTTAAAAGATGGAAAGCTCTTCTTATCAAGACACTCTACAGCTTTAAGGTCTCTATGTACTGATATGGAAAGAACTCCAAAATGTACTATTAATTTTTTTTTAAAAAAGGTACAGAATGATGTGTATCATTTTATACCCTCTGTGTATAAAAGAAGGAAAAGTCGACCTCTATATTATCTATATATGTATTTGTTTCTATACACAAAAATAAACTCTGGAAAAATACATAAGGCACTAATAATAGTAGTATCTGTCACAGTTGGGCAGTAAAGGCACTGAATGGGAGTGCACAGGGGTGGGAAAAAGATTTTTCCCTGCACAACTTTGTTTTATTTATTTTTAATTTTTGAATTATGTGAATGTACTTCTCATTTCAAAAGTTAGAGAAATAAATACAATGAAAAAATATTTTCATAACAGATATTATAAACAAATTGAATGGACAAACGACAGAGGAGAAAATGTTTGTCATCTAGATGATAAAGAGTTAAACTCCTTAATACACATAACGCTCTCTAAACTAAGGAAGGGAAAAAATAAACACCAGAATAGAAAAAAAAAAAAAAAGGAAAATGTATAAACAATTTACTCTCTAAAAAAATAACCCAAACAATGCTTGAAGCCTTAGAGAAATTCAAAGTCAAATGACAGGTATTTTTGCCTCTAAAGTCAGCAGATTGGTAGCACCGGGTCTAAGGCACCATCGTCCCCGCTATGGCAACAGCCGGACCCCTGTTCGTTCCCTAAATTTGTTCTCATCCTCTGTCCACCCATGCTTCACACTGCAGCCACCATGGGCTTTAGGAATGTAGATTTGATCTTGTGTCTCCTCTTACTAAATTCCTCCGGTGGCTCTCATTGCTCTTAGAATAAAATCCAGATATACTACCAGGCTCTTCACTAGCTAGTGCCTGCCGCCTTGGTGGCCTCCCCTCAAACTACTCCACTTGTTGGTGATGAAAAGAATGTGGTAGCTCTGTGTGTATTGACATGGAGACTATCCATGCCGTGTTGCTAAGTTTTAAAAGCAGGTTACAGTATGATCCCATTGGAAAAAAAAAGATTTAGACATGATAGATAGATAGATAGATAGATAGATAGATAGATAGATAGATGATAGATAGATAGATATAGATAGATAGATAGATAGATAGATAGATAGATAGATAGATGATAGATAGATAGATAGATGATAGATAGATAGATAGATAGATAGATAGATAGATAGATAGATGATAGATAGATAGATGATAGATAGATAGATAGATGATAGATAGATAGATGATAGATAGATAGATAGATAGATAGATAGATAGATAGATAGATGATAGATAGATAGATAGATAGATGATAGATAGATAAAGTATATATATCTCCTAACTGTTCATCATGTTTTATTTGTAGGCTGTGCTTATGTAGGGGAGAAGTCATCTTTCTTCATTATATACTTTGTCTTTAGGTTATGCAATAAACATGTACTGTGTTTTATAATAAAAACAACAAAACATTTAATTCCAATATAAAAATATATTTAGGGATTATGCATTTTTGTAGTGCTTCTGAGTTGCAATTTTATAGTCAATTGTGTTTGATTTTTCTGTTGACCTAAAGAAGAGTGTGACTGTAGGTAAAGAAACATAGGTACATCCGTATCTTCAGGGCACATGAGTGAGAAGGACGCTATGAACATGCTGGTTAGTCACATGCCAACTGTTACTTCAAAATCAAAGGTAGACACATAAAAAATATTATAATGAGTATTTTGAAAATTAATAAATCCTCATGTAATTTTTGCATGAAATAACTTTTTTTTGTTCTTATTCTTTGATAGCACATACTTTCTAGTTTGTTAAAATTACTTATGGAGTGACACTCTGGAAGCACGAAGCCTCTTTTTAGAAATTCAATTATTTTTTTTTCAAAATTAGATGAGCCATATTTTCTTTGTAAAAGGACAAGTTTTGAGATCTGGAAAAGGCTAATTCATTATTTACATGCTTATACAATATATTTTATGAATGCCATAAAAAATGTAATGTTACTTGCTTTACTTCTCTGCAACATTCTGTAGGAATTCATCAAAATCCAGAAATACGCATGGCAAGGTGTGATACCACCATCGTGTGTACACAAGTGAGAGAGGAAGAGGGATTTAGAGCTGCTGCTCGTCTAGCAAACAGAGGTCAGCTATACATTGGGCACCTTGACCTTAGTACCTGTTTCAGTGATGGAACACCAAAGTTCTACAGTTCCTTTCCCTCCGTCAAAATATAGTCAAAATGCCAACATGCTGCATCTAAGCATTTACTTCAAAGATCCTCAAAAAGAATACACATTGGGTAATAACTTACAGAGAGATAGGAGGGTCGTGCCCAGAGAGGGGCCCTTGATCTGACCTTGGTAATGAACCTGGTGATGGGGCAGCTCCCTGTAGACACATGGAAAAGGCACCATTGACGTGTCATGCCCCAGATTCTGATACCACCTTCCACCTGTCCAAATACCTACGGTGATGACAGTGTCCTGATTGCCAATAACCATAAATCTTAAGTAACATGACTTCAGAGCTTAGGAAGGGCACAGAGTCATTTAAAAAAAATCTCTGCCTGCTAGTATTAAAAATAACTTTATGAAAGAAACGTAGGACTTTACGCTTTGTGTTTTCTCACAGCTGTCTGTATCATTTCTCAACTAATATTGCATTCCTCCTGAAAATGTCATGGGCGATTGTTTTGTTACTAACACAATCTATTTTCCACCTCCTCCAGCTGCTTATAACTCCTGAGAGAGAATGGCACAGGGAGAGTATATTTTGTTTTTTCGCTTCTGTGTTCATTGTTTTTAAAAATGAGGCCATCTCCAGCGGTGATGGTGGGGGGCTTTGTTTGTTTGTTTGCTTGGTGGTTATTTACTTATTGGTTACTCTTTGCCCTTCCTTTTCCCTCCCTTTTGACACATGTGTTGCTTGTCTGAACAGCCTCCTGCAGTATCTCAAATTTCCTGATAGATGGACTTCAATCAGCTGCTCTCCTATAGCAAAGGCAAACAAGGGAACCCCCAATTTAGGATTCAGTCTGCACACAGAACCGCAATGGCCTTCATTTGTAACTTCCTCGGTCTTCACTGCCTTGCCTGACTCAGCTCGTTGGATGATCTCTGAGTGCTCTGAACGCTCCAGAATCACTTGTCATTGGCGCGGGCTGCGCGTGGGCAGCTCCAAGGAGCATCTGGTGGCCTATGGCCCCGTGCAGCGACGCTCCAGCACCCGTGCTGTGCTCAGGGTCCGCCCGCAGGGTCCCGTGAATCCCACCCGCCTCTGGTCCCCACATCTTCAAGCCTTCGGTCTGTTTGGACGTCCACTTGGAGCCAATCAAGATATCCAGTCTCCTTGCACATGGACCCTTAAAAACCCAAATTCTGAGCCTCTCCCACATTTCCTTACCTCTGAAATATGATGGGCTCCCGTGAGACTGAAAGGAGGGGAACATGTTACATCAACACACCCTCGCAGAGGTGTTCGTGACCCAGTTCACAAATCTCTCCCTCTGCTCCAGGCTACTTCCAGCCGGGTGTGGGCCTTGCGGATCCCCATCAGCCACAGGGGATGCTAGAATATCCAGACCCAGCCCAGGGTACAGGGGTGCAGGTGGAGATACCTCACTCCTAGCAGATCAGATCACCACTCCCTTCCCCTCTCGCCTCTTTGGCCACAACGATACAGGGCAAGTGTTTCCTTAAACGGCAGAGGATGGGAGAAAACATGCCCTTCGCAGCCCTCCTAACTGCTGTCCACACTGGCTCGTTCTTAGCCTGACCAGTGCAGGACGACGCAGCAAGAGCCGCTGCAGCCTTTCCAGCTGGAGAGCATGTGAAAGGAGTGCTTACGTGTTTTTACATGTATCCAGTTGACCTTTGAACCATGCCAAGGTTAGAAGCACCGACTCCCACGCGGTCAAAAATCTGCATAAACCTTATAGAAGGCTCTGGTGTCCGCAGCTCAGCATCCACAGATTCTACCAACAGTGGATCACATGGTACCACAGTATTTACTATTTTAAAAATCTCTGTGTAAGTTGACCCACACCCTCGCTGTTCAAACCCTGTTAATCAAGGGTGAACTGCAGTTTTGGCCACTCCATTTCCGAGTCCTCAGTTTCTTTTTTTTTTTTTAATTACTTTATTTATTTTTGGCTGCACTGGCTCTTCGTTGCTGAGCGTGGGCTTCTTATTGCTTTGGCTTCTCTTGTTGCAGAGCACGGGCTCTAGGCGTGCGGACTTCCGTAGTTGTGGCTCGCGGGCTCTAGAGCACAGGCTCAGTGGTTGTGGTGGTGCACGGGCTTAGTTGCTCCATGGCATGTGGGATCTTCCTGGACCAGGGCTCGAACCCGTGTCCCCTGCATTGGCAGGCAGATTCTTATCCACTGCGCCACCAGGGAATTCCATTCCTCAGTTTCTTCATCTCCAAAATAACATAGGTGAGTTAGAATAAATTGTCTTTAATATCATTTCCAGCACCACCCACATGGACCTTTCTGTGGATGAAGATGCTGTGTGAGGTCATAGGACCCGTTTCTGGAAACCTACTGACCAACATGCAAATCAAGTCAACTCAGCTTATGCATTGACTCCAAGCTCTCTGTTGTAATAAGTGAACAATCTCTTTATTAGATTTTTTGCTGCATATCTCTAATGCTAAGTTAACAGATATTCATAACTTCCAACTTGAAGCACTACAAAATCTTGATATTGTCAGAGGGAAAGTACAATCAGTTTAGTTTTGCTAGACTTGAATATAGTCTTTGGAAAATCAGTTCTGTCATCTCTTTCCCTATCTTACAAGAATGTTCTATTCCAAGCATTCTGGAAAACAGCTAGTTTACCACAAATAAGTTAACCTGTACTTCTGTCGGTGATGCAATTAGAACATTCTGGCATTCTAGACTTATGTTTTTAAGACTACTTTTCGTTAATAATCTTTTCCTTTGTCAAATGTCGAGAATTATTAAACATTCATAAGAAACTCATTTTGATCCTTTGCCATAAACCAGCACTGGTCAGAATGGCCATCATCAAAAAATCTACAAATAATAAATGCTGGAGAGGGTGTGGAGAAAAAGGAACCCTCTTGTACTGTTGGTGGGAATGTAAATTGATAAAACCACTATGGAGAATAGTATGTAGGTTCCTTAAAAAACTAAAAATAGAACTACCATATGACCCAGCAATCCCACTACTGGGCATATACCCAGAGAAAACCATAATTCAAAAAGACACAGGCACCCCAATGTTCATTGCAGCACTATTTACAATAGCCAGGACATGGAAGCAACCTAAATGTCCATCAACAGAGAATGGATAAAGAAGATGTGGTACATATATAAAATGGAATATTACTCAGCCATAAAAAGGAACAAAATTGGGTCATTTGTAGAGATGTGGATGGACCTAGAGACTGTCATACAGAGTGAAGTAAGTCAGAAAGAGAAAAATAAATATCATATATTAACGCATATACGTGGAATCTAGAAAAATGGTATAGATGATATTTGCAAAGGAAAAATATAGACACAGACATAGAGAATAAATGTATGGATACCAAGGGGGAAGGGGGCGTGGGATGAATTGGGGGATTGGGATTGACATATATACACTCTTGATACTATGTATAAAATAGATAACTAAGGAGAACCTACTGCTTAGCACAGGGAACTCTACTCAGTGCTCTGTGGTGACCTAAATGTGAAGGAAAGCCAAAAAAGAGGGGATATATGTATACGTATAGCTGATTCACTTTGCTGTACAGCAGAAATTAACACAACATTGAAAAGCAACTATACTCCAATAAAAATTAATAAAAAACTATTTTAAAAGACTACTTTTTGTTAATAATCTTTTCCTTAGTCAAATGTCGAGAATTATTAAACATTCATAAGAAACTCATTTTGATCCTTTGCCATAAACTGGTAAATCTTGATAAGTCTAATAACACTCAAATCTGAAATACTCAAATATGACCTATCTTTTACAATGTGAACAAAGTACAAAAAAGTGGGAGAGGGGGAGAACTTGCCAAAAGTTACAATGGGTCTGAAGACTCATATTGGACTGGGTACTTATAAGAAAAACTCTGCAGAAAGGCTTTTATTTTATCCCATTATGGGTACGTTGATTGAAGACAGACATACAGCCCCAATACTGGCAGCCTCATAACTGACCAGGTCCACAACACCATCCATCTGATTTGCTTTTAGCATAATTATGATCCCAAAGGGCCAGACTTTTGCATCCCTGTATCAGTTAGTCATTGGCAGCAGCAGGCTACCTGGCAGGGAGGGTGAACATAATCTCCCTACATCTGTGGACAAGGGGCTCCTGTTAGTGGAGGGGAAAGCTCCAAAAAAGGCTGCCGCCATGTGCTGTTAGCAGACAACAGGAGTTGGAGGCACCTGCCCAGTAAAGATGACATGGGCAGGGCACCAACAGCATCTACTCCAGAGAGGTAGCCTATGATTACCCCGGTGCTGTGGGAATAGAGGGACAGTTATCCCCAAAGCCAAATCAAACACTGTATTCAAAATCATGGGAGAGCCTGAACACTTCACAGTTTGGAATTTTCAGAGGGAATTTTTTTGAACGTATGGAGAGAAGGTAACAATAAATTACCAACCTTGAAAACTGTCAAATTCTTCCACTGGTTTATTGATTCAGAAAATAGGTACTGAATGCTTAAAATTTGCTGAGCTAGACTTTGGGGCTATATAGATGAATAAGCCTTGCCCCTGCCCTTAAGTTGCTCACCATCTTGTGATGAGGACAGGTATTTGAACAGATGATGACAGTTGACTTGCAGGATGTGTAACGGTAGGGATATGGGAGCACCTACAAAGAAGAATTGCTACCTTATTCTATGTGTTACTCTGTTCCAGGTGCTTGAGATATACACACATACATATCAATTGCCACAATGACCCTATCAGATGAGCCTTTTTTATACCCCTAAAGCATATGAGACAAACGAGACCCACAGAGATTAGTTGACTTGCCCAAGGTCACACAGCTGGTAAGTGATAGTTCGGATTTTCTAATTCATGATGGATCCCCAAGTCCCTGCTTCTGACTACATGTGTGCTATCACCTGTTAAGCCGGGAGGGCAGAGAGAAGGAGTAGGAAAAGAATCTCCTGATGATTTAACCTATGAATCCCAAACTGGGGGAGTCAACTGGGAAGGGAAAATGAGATGAATTCTAAGATTGAGCACAGTGAATATCATGGGTTTTGCATTCTAAGCAACTGGCATATTTTATGAGCAACCTCATGGACTGCCACACTCCAGTTTTGAAGAAGAAAAATAAGGTCATGTGCCAGCCTGATATGTCTTATCTGCTGAAGCAAGGTAAAACTCTTACATCTTTTTTTTTTTTTTTTTGCTAAAATAAGGGAGACATATTATCACTGTGGCTATCAAAGTATCTGTGAATGCAGAAATGTTCATTATTTACACAGCAGCATAAATGCATTCAGCAATTTACCATACATAGCACCTGCTGAACAAACATTTCCCTCCCCCAAAGAGCTGAGGAGAGTACAATATAGGACAAAACAATGCAGGAAAAATACAATCTAGACAAATAGAAAGTAGTTTGTGGTCTATATGGCCAGAAAGCTTTATGGAACAGAAGTCATTCTCTGTTTAAAGTATACTATGGTGAGACTCTATACATGTGTTTGTAAAATACAGATTTGCCTAATCAGATCTATCATTTTTACATGCTTCAGGAAACCAATGAAACCATGTTTCAAAATCAGCTCTTTGGGAATCAAAGTTGAAGAAAGGGCATTGGTTTAGGAAATGGAGTTGAGAAGTGGATAGAAAAGACAAAAGGGGATGTAAAAATTAATACAGAATTGGTCATGATTTAGAAAGAATTTGCATAACAGGTTAGAGAAGGGCTGTTTGTCTTATAGAAATGTGTTTCTGGGTTGAGCAATGGTCAGAGCAAGGTCAAAAGGCCCTTTGCAAGTTACTTACTTTTTTCTGTGGCCACAGATTTAATCTCCACGGTCTGCACAAGCAAGTCATAAATGTGGGTTGTGGGTCACAAGAGGAAATGGACTGACAAGGGGCTTGAAGGACAGAGCTCATCTCTGTTTTGGACAAGTTATTCAAATTAGCTATTGTGATGATGGTGATGAATCAAATTATTATTGGGGAGTTATTTTTAAACTGATAGTGCAAAAGTTAAGTAATGCATATTATTTAAAATGGTGTGAATGTATCATTAAAATACCCATTGGCCAATTAATATTAAGGTGGGCATATAATTTATTGCCTAAGCCAGGACACTTTTGTTGATAAAAGAAGGTACTATTAACAATCACCCCAGTACATTATGGGCAAACCATGAGTGTTTCAGGCAAATCTGGACCTACAGTCATCATAACTATTTGTGAGCCATGTACAAAATGAGGAAATGGCCAGGTTACCAAGAAAAATCTGTGAAACCTGAACCTTCTTTATTCATCTTCAGCCTTCAAGGAAGTCATTTACCCTCCAGGAAGTATGATGAATACAAGCCTGCACTCCATAGAGCCTCCTGGATGGCAGCCAGAATTAGGTTTCAAACGAGTTTGAACAGTGAGTTTGTCCTTATCACCTACTGCATTTCTTAACCAGTTTCACTGACTTCAAAGAAGCTTTGAAGAAAAAAGAGAAACCTTTAAGATGTGTGTGAAACCCACAACTGAAAGGGCATTTTCGGCAGTATTTCTGGCTCACTGCTTAGGAAAATACTCCCTGGTGAATGTGAGTCAACATTTATCCACCCAGCAACTCTCTTCATTCTTCAACAGAAGAAGTCAAAGGACTTGTGAAACTACAGGCCAGTGTTCCCCAACCTCACCAATATCAACATTTGGGACCAGATAACCCTTTCTTGGGGGTGGGGGCTGTCCTGTGCATCACAGCACGTTTAACAACATCCTTGACCTCTACTCACTAGATGCTGATAGCACCCTCCCCTGAGTTCTGACAACCAAAAATGTCTCCAGACACTGCCAAGTGTCCCCTGGGGAAAAAATCACCCACGATTGAGAATCACTGGTATAGACCATGACCTTTTTGTGCCATTTTCTCTGCTACCAACTTGGCCCATGCTCTAAAGGTCTACAAATCCTTGCATCTTTCAGGTGGAAGGGGCCTCAGAGGAAGTAACTCCTCTCTTCCGCATGTTTATTAAAGCATCTGTAATATCCCTGCAGATGATCATCCAGATTCTGCTTGGCTCTTCCAACAACAGGGAGCTCCCTTCTTCGTGAAACAATCTATTGAATGGTTGGCATTTTGAGTATGAGAAAGTTCATTAATGCTGAGCCTAAATAAGCTTCCCTCCTCTCATCCTAACTTCACCCAAGGAGCTCTAAGAAAGGCGTCTCCTCCCTCTTCTACCACACAGCCCTTCTAATGTATGGATTCTCCTTTCTTCCCAGAGAAGCCTCTCTGTTTCCTTCCACAATACCTCCCTTAAACAACCCACCAGTTTATCTCTCTGCCTCAAGACTTTCCCAATAATCAAAATGGCGATGGTGATGATGTTGGTGGTGGTGTTGATGAGGATGACGGTGAGGAGGGGGAGGATGGTGATGGTGGTGATGATGTTAGCCATCATTTATTGAGTTCCTTCTATGTGCTATATGCTCTTTATCCATCACACCGCAGTCCAATGGACCAAGCATAGTAACTGCCCCAAACAAAGTTGGCAGATTAATCTGAACTATGACCGCCACCATGTCATTCCCTACTTCATGAACCTAC
This sequence comes from Balaenoptera acutorostrata, assembly GCF_949987535.1. Classification (NCBI taxonomy): domain Eukaryota; kingdom Metazoa; phylum Chordata; class Mammalia; order Artiodactyla; family Balaenopteridae; genus Balaenoptera; species Balaenoptera acutorostrata. The sequence continues at coordinate 103,304,925 of NC_080073.1, forward strand.
CTTGGCTCTCTACTGCACAGCTCTCTCCCAGCCTTCCAGAGCTCTTCCTCGGCTGTCTCCACTTTTGGAAGCTGGTCGACTTCCTCACTCTTCCCCTCTGAGAGTCTCCAATACCATCTCCCCAGACTCTTCACATCCCACCACACACACATTAACCCACAACTTCATGCACCCTAATTCTTATTTCCCTGGAGCTCCTCCTACTGCCTCTACACCCACACAGATATTGTTCCTCCTTCAAAGCCGGGTAAAAGTCCTCCTTGATTTACTTCAATTCACTCACATTTCGAGGAGCTCTTTTTGCCAACACTGTGCTGCCCACTAGGATGCAGAACTCAGACTGGCTCTCAGATAACTTGTGACAGAGGCAACGTTTAGTCACCAGTGAGACTCTTCAGCCTTCCCTCCTCTCGCTTCCAGCCCACTCAAGACAACTTTGGCCAGTTCAGAATCTTTCCCTACCTCACCCCTGAAAGAGAGTTCTACCTTTGCCCAATTACCTTCAGGGGCTTTATGAGACAGAGTTAAGAGAATGGATAGAAAAAGAGAACCCGCATAGACAGAGAAAGGGAGAGAGAAGCCAGAAAGACAAAATAAAAGGTGTGGGTTGGTGCTGGGAAAGGTAGGGGTGTTTTGTTTGAAAGGTTTTAGAGCAGCCACTGCTACCAGGGGCATTTAGGAAAGAGAGGAGACAAATTTCTGAAGAATACCGCTGTAGATTATAACTTAGATCATCTTCCATGTTCTTCCCGAGACACAGGGAACATTTTAAATTACTTTTAGTTACTAGATTGTGCTTATTTGACTACAACAGCATTTAAAAAGCCAGGGCTATGTGGTCCTCAGTTTATATTTGAGTTATATTTATAATCTAAACTGGGACTCTGGGAGGTGCAAAGGGGAGCCACTTATAATTATTCTAGAATAACAGACATAAATCAGGACTGTGCTGGGCAAACTGGGATGTCCAGTCACCCTATTTATAATCATTATAAAATGTGGCAAATAGAGGGATGAGATGCGCCCATCTTAGAAGCCCAAAGGATGAGTACCTTATCCAGCAAGTGGCAAGAGAGAGGAGAAAATGTCTGGAGAAGAAAAAGTCTTTCCAACTACAAGGGCCTATTGTAAACTTTCTCTTTTCTGAATTAAACATTTTATATCACCTAAATTACATCCTTTCTCATGTTAATTGTTCATTTTTTCCAGTGTTCAGAAAAGAGTAAAAAGAAAATGTAAAACATCAGTCTTTTTATCACCAAAAGAGAAAGAAAAGGTCATCATTCTTCTGCACCTCACAATGCTGGGCAGTGTGGGAGATACAAAAAAAAAAAAAAAAGCACAATAAATACATGTGGTCTGAGCAATCTTATTCCCTTAGACTGGGGGATGTGCACCCATTTTTCAATTATTTTGTAATGGCCTCTGAGCAAATACTCAGTACTGGGGCAAGAGTCTGATGTCAATACTTTCAGGCAAGCAGGCAGACATTTCTACTTTTGATTAATGGAGACGAGAGTGAACCTGAGTCTCATTTACCAGGCTTCCACAACATCCCAAGACATCACCAAAGAGTCCAACACATCTATACACCTACGTGCCAAGTCGGGGTAAACACTATTTGGCTTCAGCTTTGAAAAAGAAAAATGCTCATTGCACGCACCACCGCTTTCCTCCCTCCACCCCCAATCTGCAGCTCTGACATTATACTAGTCGGCTTCAGTAAAGAATTTCAAACACCATTCTGTAACCAGTGGGCAGGGTCCAAGGGAAAATGGATGCTCTCTCTTATTCAGTTAAATTCAATGTGATGTAGTACCCAAGAGAGCGGAAAATCCACACTGCACACTGCCTTAGCAGCTCGCCTGGGGTGCAAGCAGCGTTCTGGCAGCGGGGGTACAGGTGCTGCAAAATCACCTCTTTGGGCCCTCCAGAGTGCAGACGGGGTGGCGAAGGTTGGGAAAGACCAGTGAAATGTGCTGGGGTAAATGCCCGGACTCAGACAGGAATGCCACAGGCACGGAAGGGAGCCTATAGCCATCCAAAGTGGGTCTTTTGATTTAAATGTCAAATGAACATTGACTTCTCGCTGACGAATACAAGAATGTTCTCTCACCTGCCTAACCCGAGGTGGCACTTTCACTGACTGGTCAGCTCCATCATAAATTATTTCTTGGCTACCCAATTTCAGGATGTATTGCTTAAGACGTATTTCTAGGATACAACCAGTTTTCCTGATAGCTGATATTTATTCATTTATCTATGCATGTATTATAATAAAACTCAAGCATTATATTAAAGGAAAGAAGGGGGGAGGAGAGGAAGGAAGGAAGGGAGGGAGGGAGGGAGGGAAGGCAGGAGGAAAAACGTTTCCTTATAACCAATTCAGGCTGAAGAAAGAATCGTCAACAATTCATTGGGTTCCAAAGAATGACAGAGACTTGGATAAACTGCTGGTCAAATCGTGCACCATCCCCACCTTCTCTACACTTTAGTTTTTGAGAAACATAAGGGACTCCAATAAGACAGATCCTATTTTCCAACACAAATGTTATGAAGGAGTTCTGCTTCTAACCAAAACTGAAACACATACATTAATAAAACCACTTTCCTACTTTTCCATTAGAACGCCATCATTGCCATCATTTAATGGAGACTATAGATGTCACCTCAACTTCAGACTCAATTCAAGGCAGATTCTAACTGGGAACAATCTGTCACAAGTTTCCGGTACATTTTATCCTGTTTTGTGACAAGACACTAGACAATTAGGCCAAAGGGTACAGGGAATAAAGCTCAGTAAAGTTCTAGGAATCTAAAGTATAATGTGTCCTTTTATTTTGCTGCTAATAAACATTTTATTGTTGTTTGGAGAACATGTAAGTGGAAACAGTAATTTCCTTTCTGTGACTCTCCTGGAGATGGTAGTTACTTCTTCAGGAGCAGAAACAAGAATTTCCTTTTAGCCTCTTGCCTGTGAACAAAAGCCCACTTAGCTATGCAGGCAGCATGCCTCTAAAAGACTGGGTAAGAGATTATCTCACGTTAGCTTTAGACATATTTCTTTGCTAAGAAAACATTTGTTCCCATAGCTGAAGTTGTATGCAATTTGCAGTCCCTTGTGGTTTCATAATTTAGAAATCAGTTCATGGGGGAAATATCCAAATCAATTTTCCAAGGCACTTATAATTACTGAAACGCTGTCTTTCTAACAATACTAGGAAGTGCCGTATTCTAAGAAGATTAATCTCCTTGAAAACTGGAGTTGAATACAAGCTTTCTTTTTTAGGATTTCATCATGTTTGTGAAAATCCCCTCAAAATTTGCCTGCTTTCTTAAACAGAATATGATGTGCATAAGCTAATGTCCTTTGTGGTTTGAAAGACTGTCATGACCGATGCCAGATAATTCTGGGGAAGAATTAAAATTTGGAAAAGAAGCAAGAGATCTATTGAATTGAATACTTGAATCCTTACATGGGATCAGTCAGACCACTTTCTGGAGTTGTCATACTCCTTCTGGTTCAAGTTTATAAAGTCTCTAGAGAGGAAGATATGAGCCCGAATCCCACGTGCTCCAGCACCCACCCACCCACTGTCACACAAGCTCATGTGTGCAGGGATATATGCAGAGCTGCCACACAAAACAAAACCATTCTGTTTACTATAATTAGAGGAGCAAACTCAAGCCCCACAGGGGCCAGGGAGGTAAAGTTAAATAAGAGAAGTACATTGGAGATACAGCAAAACACAGTCGCAGGCTGGGACGACCGGAGAGCCCATTGTCTGTCTAGAGGGGGAAGCTGTGCTCAAATCCAGCTCGTTAGGCCAAGAAAGGCTGCGGGTCCCATTGCTGCCAGCTTTCCTGACTTGCCAAGAGCAACTGGCACTTTAGATTGTTGTGCGTTCTCTCCCTGTTATTCAAATGCTGCGTAGAATACACAAAAATTATCTCAGGTCAAATGTGACCTGAGGGCCATCTTTTGTCAACACCCAGTAAAAGGCATTGGACTCAAGCTCTGGTGTGGATAATACTTAATTTTTATAAGTTAAATTGATGAGCTGAGTTAAGCTACGTGCAAGTCCCTAAAAATTTACTTTGTGTCTCTGGACCAAGACCTATATTAGGAATCAATCGACCCAGATCAGTCCTGTCGATTCGGCCTCTTAATGTCTCAAGAATCCACCCATTTCTTTCCATCCTTTCTCACCTGCCACCTCGATAGCTTCCTGCACAGACTCCCTGCCTCTTCCTGGCCCCATTCACTCCATGACCCACAGAGCTCTTCTTTGTCCTGTCCAGACCAGGTCACGTTTCCACCCTCATGCGACACTGCCCTCCTTTGAAACCCTCCAATGGCTTCCCAGGGCTTCCCAGGGCTTTTAGAATAAAATCCAAATTCCTTAAGGTGGATTGCTTGGCCCCAACCTCTGTCCAAACTCATCTGGTACCGCTGTCCCCTCACTATACCCCACCTTCACTGGCTGGGTTCTTTGAGACTCTCACACATGCAAGTTCCTTCCCACCTCAAGTTTTATTATTTCTTGGCTCTTTGCCCAGCTGTTGCTTTTTCTCTTTCAGGTCTCAACCTAAATATCAACTCCTCAGAGAAAACATCCATGATTGCTGTAGTGTCCCTCAAAAGGGTATGGTCAAGTCCTAACCCAGATACCTGTGAACGTGGAGATAGGGCCTTTGAAGATGTAACCAAGATAAGATGAGGTCATGCTGGATTAGGGTGGGCGCTAAATCTAATGACTTGTATCTTCATAAAGAGAGAAAGATTTGAAGACACAGAGGGAGGATGACCACGTGAAGAGAGGCAGAGGTTGGAGGTCAAGGAATTCCAGCCAAGGAATTCCAACGAAGCCAGCAACCACCAGAAGCCAGCAGAGGACCCTTCTCTAAAACCTTTAGAAGGGAAGGACCCTCTCTAAAAACTTTAGAAGGAGCATGGCCCTGTGACTCCTTGATTTTAAGTCTCTAGCTTCCAGAACTGCGAGACAATAGACTTCTGTTCTTTTAAGCCACCAAGTTTGTGGTCATTTGTTATAGCAGCCCTAAGACACTGATACAATTACCCAATGTAAAGAGGTTCTTTCTGTTAGCTCTTCTTTCTCACACCATGAGAGAGTGTGAGCTCCTTTCACAGTTTGTAAGTATTCATCAGTTTGTTTACCTGTGTCTTTCTAGACCCTAAGAGGCATGAGGTTGGAAACCAGGTCCATTTGGCTCCCCCGACACACCTGGATGGCACCTGTATTATGGAAGATGCTCTGTAAAGGCTCTCTTAGTTTACTCATGGGCGTTAATACTTCATACTCTTTGGGGCTCTTAATGTGTAGGGCGGTTTGTCCTCAAACTGAATAGTCTCAGATTGTGGGTCTGACACCTCCTAGTTCTTCTGTCCTCCCAGAATCATGGAATTACAGTGCTGGAAAGAGTCTTAGGAATCACCCGGCTCCCCACAACCACCAGCCCCCGCGGGTTTTCCAGATGTGAAAATTGTGCCTTCTGCTTAGGCAGCCAGCTGTCACTCCTTGCAGCTGCCAGTATGTTCCTGCTTCCGAGCAGCGGCCCTAGATTGGCTACCGCAGCCTCGCCTGAGGGTCCAAAGGCAGCTTCCCTTCACCTGCAGAAGCAAGCACGCGGCTTGTGACAGCTAGTCGCTGCTCAGTGGCGGTTTTGTTTAATTAAAATAATAGAACTTTAAGCCTGGAAGCATCCTCCTTAGACACCATTTGAGTAAAGGTATGCCCTCATTTAATTGAGTATGTCTCAGTTATATACACTTTAAATGTGGTGAGATTTATTGCTGTGAATTACCCAATTATCCACTCCCCCAAAATTCGCCCAGATATTTCTAAGCATTTCCCAAAGGGCCACCTCCAATGGGCCAGGGACATTCCCCTCAAATTCCCCTGTGCAAACACCATCCAGGGGCCTGTGGGGGCCCCAGGACGGCACTTGTGCCTCTTCTGGTGCCTTCTGTTCGCCTCTTGAATCATTCATCCCGAATGTGGGGCATCACTTCTCACAATACAGCTGTAAGCTCTTAGCGAGACTTTCCTAGGATCGGGAGTGACGGAAGGGAAATACAACACAGAAAACAATATACAACCACAACCCCAGCCCACAACTGTCCTGGGCTCTGCCTCACTCCAGCCTGCTTCCTGCAGTCAGAGTGGCTGATGGACGTCCCCCACGAGTGGAAGCACTTCAGCCTTCCCCATGCCCCAGGGGAGCTCTGGCCACAGAGGAGGCAGGAAGCCCTTCCTCCAGCTCACGCTAAGGCCCGCCTCACTTCCTTCTCCAAGACTGATTCCTCCCAAGAATCCGGCTCCCTTCAGTGAGCCACTCCCGCCAGCCGTGTCGTCTGGCTCTATGGATTAGTTTGCTAAGGCTGCCGCAAGCAAGTATCACAAACTGGGTGACTTAAAAGACAGAGATTTATTGTCTCAAGGTTCTGGAAGCTGTAAGTCTGAGATCCCAGTGGCATCGGGGTTGGTTCCTTCTGAGGAAGTATCTGTGGGGGAGATTGTTCTAGCTTCAGGTGGTTTACCGGCAATCTTTGGCATTTCTTGGTTTAAAGAGGCAACATCCCATCCTGACTCCATCGTTGCATGGCTGCCTTCATCATCTTCCTTCTGTACGTGACGGTCTCTGTGTTTAAATTTCTCCTTCTTATAAGGATAGGAGTGATATTGGATTAGGGCCAACCCTGATGACCTCATTTTAACTTGACTACCTCTATAAAGACCCTACTTCCAAATATCCCATTCTGAGGTCCTGAAGATTAGGACTTCAACACATCTTTTTGGAAGGACGCAATTCAACCCATAACCTATAACCCCAATGAGACAATCACACCACAGCTTAACATCAGTCTATTTCTTAAAGTATGAGTTATTCATTTTGAAATAATGCTTTATCAACTACAGTACAGATTTGGCTGCTTCAGTCTCTTTCAAATTCTTTATTCCAGTCTCCCTCAAAAAACCTTGGGGTCCAGGTTCACCCAGGGTTATGTGTTTTACACATATGCTTTCCTCAGTGACTATGTGCAATGTGTCAGGGTTTTGGGGTGCTGCTCACCCCTCCTTTGGCCCAAGGTCCTGAACAGAGTACACACATAAACACAAACTGATGAGAAACAGAGAAGAGCTTCATCCATCTGGGCAAACACTTGGCATCTCACAGCAAACCTCCAATAAAAACTCGAGTAGAGAAGATGGCTTAATCTCTTTTTTTCTGCATGTATTCTGGCTTTCTTAATTTATTTTTTTATTTAATTTTTATGTGATTTTTAACGGTTACACTCCACTTACAGTCCTTAGAAAATATTGACTATATTCCCCGTGTTGTACAATATGTCCTTGTAGCCTAGAGGATGGCTTAATCTTGAGGCCTAAGTGGGCTTCCCACTGCCCACTCCAATCTTGGGACCAATGTGCCGCGCCCACGTGTCTCTGGAAGGAGAGAGAGGTAAGCGGGTTGCAAAGCAGATTCCAAGTTCACGAACGTAGCAAGCTGTCCAGAGGTGGACCAAGCTCAGAGGCTCCTGAAAACAAACTAAGGTCGTTGCCAGCATAAGAAATGACCCACAGCACAGTGACCTGAATCTGTGGGAGAAGCGACTCCAGAAAAACAGGCACTGAAGAACTAGGAGGAAATTGAGACAGAGAGACCTGGAGTGTTGCTCCAGTGCCCCGAGTAAGAAGGGTGAGAACCCCTGTGGTCTGAAAACTGAAGCCCAGGAAGCAGAGAAGGTTTCCTCTCTTCCGAGGCCATGCCCCACAGTGAGCTTGTTAAATACAACACCACGCTTTCTCTTCTCAATGACTCCCGTATGGTCAATATCTTTATGCCCATTTTAAAGATAAGAAAACCAAAGCCTAAAGAAGTAAATAACTGGACCATACTTTCACAGCAAATAAGTCTAGGGAGGAAGGCAGAACTCAAATCCCACGTTGGTCTGTCTGACACCAAGTGTGACCTGCAGTGTGATCATTTCCATCCTGTGTTAATAAATGATTCACATCAGGAACTTACTGTTTGAAATCGGTGAGGTTGAGTTCACTGTTTTGTCAAGGTGAGATGGATTGACGTCCAAAAGTTGATCACCAGGAGCCTCTTTATACCCACATATGGAAAGGAAGTCTATCCAAAAAGTTTTCATAAAGACTGTCCTGGAGCCCAGCCTCACACAAGGACGGGAACAGGAGAGAGGACATTTGTGCAGGGGCTGCCATGCTGCCGGCCAAGGTCCCTTCTCAGTGTATTCACAAAATAATCAACCACATTTGTGGTCAGCCTGGCCTCCAGATCAGGACTGTCTCAGTGTTTGAGCAGCACACGTTCTTGAAAATATAATCACATTTTTCAAAAGTATCGTTGGAAAAATATACATCTGGTAAAATGACAGTTCAAGCAGATGAATTAGTTGATCTTATTTTTTAAAAATCATGGAATACTTTAAGAAGAGGAAAGACGACACCCATAGGCTCTGTTGGGAGAAGTGGCTGCTCTTTCTTGGGTGGACACAGGATCCTGATGGGCCGCTGAAGCTTTCACTCGGGGGATAAATAGCTACTTGATAAATGTCACTTTTACCCCTTCCTCCAGGTGTAAAAGAAAATAATGGAATCAAACTATATTCCATTGAAAGAAATAAGGAAGAGCTGCCAAATTTAATAAGTTCCCTGAAAACAACTAGTAAGTTCCTGCAGCAGGTGAAATAACTAGGACTGTATATGTACGTGCGTGTGAACACACATCCCGTTCCCAACTCTGTCTTCTGAGGAGGCCCAGAAACGATTTCTCCTGAACAGCGACAGGCACTGTCAGGGCCTAGATCTTGGTTTTGAAACTGCAAAGAAGCAGAGCTTTTGGAGAAAGGACTGATTCCAGGGCTGGGTCAAGACAAAGCGAGCCCAGAATATCTCTTTGTGTCAGCTAGTAAGAACTCTCGACGAATGATCAGGATACACTGAGAGGACACAAAAATCGGCTTGAAGGGGCCCCCACCGGCTAAGGAGGGGACAATTTGAGCATTAAAATAGGGGCTAAGCCACCTGGCTAGCTCAGTCAGTAGAGCATGAGACTCTTAAAATAGGAATGAGAGGGGATTACAGCACATTAAATAAAACAGAAATTCATGAGATGATACTGATATAAAGGAATAAAGGAAGGAAGGAAGGAAGGAAGGAAGGAAGGAAGGAAGGAAGGAAGGAAGGGAGAAAGAAAGAAAGAAAGAAAGAAAGAAAGAAAGAAAGAAAGAAAGAAGGAAGGAAAGAAAGAAAGAAAGAGAAGGAAAGAAAGAAAGGTAGAGAGAAAGGGAGAAAAAGAGAGAGGGAGGGAGGAAAGAAGGGAAGGAGGGAGGGAGGGAGGGAGGAGGGGGGAAGGAAAAGGGAAAGAAGGGTGGGAAGAAGGGAGCTCTTCCTTACAGTAGAATGTCAAGTAAAAAATTTAGAAGAAGGGCTTCCCTGGTGGTGCAGTGGTTGAGAATCTGCCTGCCAATGCAGGGGACACGGGTTCGAGCCCTGGTCTGGGAAGATCCCACATGCCTCAGAGCAACTAGGCCCGTGAGCCACAATTACTGAGCCTGCGCGTCTGGAGCTTGTGCTCCGCAACAAGAGAGGCCACGACAGTGAGAGGCCCGCACACCGCAATGAAGAGTGGCCCCCGCTTGCCGCAACTAGAGAAAGCCCTCGCACAGAAACGAAGACCCAACACAGCCAAAAATAAATATAAATAAATAAAAATTAAAAAAAAAAAGCTTTAAAAATTTAGAAGAAATGAGGAAAATAGAGACTCACCATTTGGTAACCATCATAGAGGTGGTTGACTTAGGAGTTGTCAGCGGATGCTAGGGCCCTCATGCGGAGTTATGATAAGGACTAGGAAATCAGTGTAATCTCAGAATACTTCACTCCAAAATACTTACCAATTACAAAGAGGGAAATGATGAAGTTAAGAAAGAGACACTTGACAAACCAGGCAATTGAGGTTAACATCCCCAGTGGTGGAACGGGTCAACATGCTGTTACTCCTTAAGGAGATTCATTGAGAAGAACACACCTGGTTTATGAAGTAGTCTCACCATGACTGTTTGGTGTGAGTGTGGTGGTGAGAAAACATCACATGGACCAGGGTGAGATCATCCCCAAAGGAAAGGCTCTCAGGATACGAAAGACACAGAGACACTGAGGGTTTGAACATTAAGCCAGTTTTGCTTACATTCCTGGTATAAACCATACGTGTTTTCTCTTCTGTGAAATACCTTTTCATGTCTTTTGCCCAGTTTTATTTCAGGATGTGTGTGTGTGTGCATGCGCACATGCTTTAAAAAACTGGTCTCACGGGGCTTCCCTGGTGGCGCAGTGGTTGAGAACCTGCCTGCCAATGCAGGGGACACGGGTTTGAGCCCTGGTCTGGGAAGATCCCACATGCCGCGGAGCAGCTGGGCCCGTGAGCCACAATTACTGAGCCTGAGCGTCTGGAGCCTGTGCTCCGCAACAAGAGAGGCCGCGATAGTGAGAGGCCCGCGCACCGCGATGAAGAGTGGCCCCCACTCGCCGCAACTGGAGAAAGCCCTCGCGCAGAAACGAAGACCCAACACAGCCAAAAATAAACATAATAAGTAAATAATAAATAAAAATTAAAAAAAAAAAACTGGTCTCAGGAATTCTTTAGTTCTTGATACCAATTTTGGTGATTTTGGTAATTTGCCCTTTCCTTTTCTTTAAGGTGTTACTTTATGAACAAAAGTTTTTCATTTATTATGGTCAAATTTGTCAGTCATTTCCAGTTCATGCTTTTTATGCTTATTTAAAGTTTAAGAATATTCTTCTATTGATATATATTTCACTTAGTTTTTAAAGCTTTTGGGCGGGGGGCTATCTAAGTCCTTAAACCACCTCGAGTAGATTTTTTAAAAATAATTCATTTGAAATAAGTTTAAACATAAATAAAAATTGCCAGAACAGTACAAAGAACTCCCATAGCCCTTCACCCAAAGATTCCCCAATATTAATATTCTACTGTGTTGTCCCACTGCTGTCTATTTATCCCCATTACTGCTGTTCCTTTTCTGAACCCTATGGGAACAAGCTGCAGGTATGACATCTCATCTCCCCTAAGTACTCCAGTGTGTGTCCCCCCCCAAACAAGGACAACCTTCTGTGTGATCACCCTACAACTCTCCAGTTGGGAAATCAACATTAGTACCAACTAATGTCCCATTCACAGACCACAATCAAATTTTGCTAACTGTCCCAATGATTTCTCTGACCTTTTTGATTTAGGATCTTATCTAGGAATACAGATTGCTTTTTTTTTTTTTTAATTTTTTTTTTAATTTTTATTTATTTATTTATTTATTTACTTATGGCTGTGTTGGGTCTTCGTTTCTGTGCGAGGGCTTTCTCCGGTTGTGGCAAGCGGGGGCCACTCTTCATCGCGGTGCGCGGGCCTCTCACTGTCGCGGCCTCTCTTGTTGCGGAGCACAGGCTCCAGACGCTCAGGCTCAGTAGTTGTGGCTCACGGGCCCAGTTGCTCCGCGGCATGTGGGATCTTCCCAGACCAGGGCTCGAACCTGTGTCCCCTGCATTGGCAGGCAGATTCTCAACCACAGCGCCACCAGGGAAGCCCCAGATTGCTTTTAGGTGTCATGTCTGTTCTGTTTCAGTGTGAATGGAGACCACATAGATGTTCACTTTGTGATAAATTAGTGAGCTGTGCAGCTCTGTTTTGTGCATTGTTCTGTGCATATATTTCATAATAAAAATGTTAATTTTTAAAAATAAAGTATTTATTGTTAAATAGAAAGCTAATCACACGCATACATTTCAAACATAACATTTGCTCCCAAGATTCAGATTTCTGCATTAAAATCAAGTTTCTTCTGCCAGCCATATATTTAAGCCCTAGAAGTTTCAGCTAATTTTAAAGCAGTGATCAAAGAGTGAAAAATCACCTTACCAAGTAGCAGATGCAAAGGGAGACCCAAGCCTCCCAAAGTGGGTTTGTATTAGGACTCTACCACCATATCTCGAAAAAAATTTAACCCCCTCTTAGTTCACATGATTATTTAAATATGGTATAGCTGTCGTCATTTTAAATAAAAGAGCTATATACATTAATATTCATATTTTGATTAAGGACTCTAGTTGAAGGTATAAAAAATGACAGACTAAATTTATGAGAGAGATGTATCGTTAGAGCAATCCATTCTAATATAGCAGTGGATTTTTTTCTGACCCAGGAAGAGGTGGGATTTCCTAGTAGACCTGGCAACTGCTCTCGCAAATAATTTCAAAGGGGTGTTTTTAAAATGGTAGCATCTGGAAAGTCCACTTAGGATGCATTGGTAGAGAGAGTTGGGAAATGGACTGGCTCAATGTTTTGCCCTGTTACCAGTGCAAGAACACACGCACCCGCGCCTGGTGTCCGCACGTGTGTGGAACATTGCATGCGCCGCTGGGGGCGGAGGCGTGCGGTGGGGGGGAGCTGCAAGACCCTGAACCAAGAAAGGAAGGTGGTGCAAACCAAGCTTCAAATTAGACGTGGTCTCTTTCTGGCAGTTTTAGGGACAAGGAGTTTTGCACATTTATGCCTTAATTATGCAGACCTACTTTCGGGGGGGGAGGGGTACCTCTGGCTCATTTTGATATGCAGATCCAAACAGCACCAATTTTTTGTTTTTTTTAATCCTGAACTGCAAACGTTTCTTTAACTTTAAACGAAATTGCTTATCAAAAGGAAACGTGCCCTTTGCAAGAAGGCACCTGTAACAAGCATCTTTGCATGGACTTTATTCCTTGGGCTGCACATCCACAGTATTCTAGAAAACCTCCAGCCAACAAAACTCCAAAGGCGAAAACCGCCTTGGAGATCAGGTCGTAGTCCGATCTCCGCTGTTTTTTCAGATTACCAAACTGCAAGTCAGAGAAGCGTGGGGACAGACGAAGGTCACCGCAGTACTGACGACACAAGGCCTAGGACCTGCGTCTCCCCACTCTCGTCCAGTCCACTGCTTTTTCGCCTCAAGTATGATGTGGAGTGGACATTTCAAATTAAGAAAAGAAAGGAGGAAACCTTCTCCAAGGCCACCTTCAACCGTGGGCATTGCCCGCAATGTTCCCAAAGAGCCAGCATGCGTTGGCAACCAGGGATTTCATTATCCTTTAATAAAGGAATTAGGGAAAACCAACCTCTCTTGGAGTCCCGACGGCAGAACGACCAGTACTTTTAAAATTAAGAATTAAAACAAAAACAAAAAAACACTGTTATCTGCTTTCAACCATTTACCCCAATATCATTTACGCACAGTACTGACTGTTCTCTCACTTCCTCACTTTCCAAACGACCCTCACCAGCGAGGGGACGCTGGGCTGCAAGTGGAGGGAAGTGGAGGGAAGGCCAGCGGGGGTTCCTGCGACGGCGCGCCCCACCCCGCGGGATGGGCTGGGACCCAGGACCGGCCCACCCGAAGCTGGTGGCCGTGCGCACGCGCAAACCGCGCGCCCTCTGCTTCACTGTGCTTTATTTAGCCCTTCAGCGCTGCCAGCTTGCACACCCCCAACGCCCCAAGTTCGGATGACAGGAGGTGGGATGGGGAAATCCCAAGGCACTCTCAGAAAACGACGTTTTGGAAGATCCGGAGGTGGGGGGGGGGGGGGGCGGTGAGCAGGAGACAGGCAAGGACGTCAAGGGCAAAAAGCCTTACACCGCCCCCCGTCGGGCCCTGCAACAGTCTGGGCTCGGAGCTGGCGCCCCAACTCTGGGCGGAGGAGGGATAAACCGGGCGGGCAGCACGCGCGGGGCCCCGAGGGGTGGGGCGGGGCTGTGGGCGGGGCCTACTGCAGCTCCCCGAGGCCCCGCCCCTCGTACCAACCTCTCGCCTGGCCATTGGAGGGCGTCGGGGGCGGGTCCAAGAGACACCCGCCTCTCGCCACCCGCCCCCGCCCCGCCCCCTGGCCGCCCAAGTTTTCGGCTCCTCCAGGAGCCTCAGAGCGCAGGGAAAGGAAACACCCGGGGCTGCCACACTGCCCGTGGACGCTGGAAAGGCTGCCCCCACTGCCGCCCAGCCCGTCCCCCTGGTGACGTCAACAGGGTGGGACCACGAGGCCCCGCCCCCAGGCCCCGGGCCCTGGCCCTCGGGCCCCCAGCGCTGGGTGTGCCGCTCCTGCGGGATGCGGGGAAGGGGCCACCCTTTGCAGATGTTCCGCGACACAAAGGGCCGCAGTCAGAGCCCCCGCGCCCCCCTTCATCCCCTCAGCCTCCGCAGCACGTCCCACCGCCCTGGTTTTGCCCCCTTCTCGCCCTTTCTCTGTCTCTGCATCTCCAAAGAGATGGGCGCGCAGGTGGCACAGTGCCTGGAGAAGTAGATTCGATTCGATACCGCCTTCTTCCGTCTGCATATCTACCGCTTACTTAATATCTTGTTTTCTCCTGTAACTTTGGGAGATTTAGCAGGTCCTTTTCATCTTTCATTTCTTTTTTCTCTTCACGGGCTCAAAGTCGGCCGGCTCCTTCCTTAACATTTGATTAAAGAAGCTAGGATTTAGGCTTCTTTTGGTGCAGAGGAAGGGAAGGAAACCAAAGCCTAACCGCGTTTAGAAAGAAAATAGCTCTGTTCCTCTCTCATCCTTAACTCACGCTGTTGCGGTAGCACCTCGCGCGGGCACAGGCGCAGCTGCAGAAGCACTTGGTTGCAGAGAAGGCGGCGTCTACACAGGGTTTGCGCCCGAGCATCAAAAGACAGTGCAGGTGTGTGTGGACGCGGGTGTCCGTGTGCGTACGTGATGTACGTGTGTGCGTGTGTGTACGTGTGTGTGCGGCCCAACAAATAACCTCAAGAGGCGCATCAGGATGAGAAGGAACCCCTCACACTAGCGATCGCCTCGTAAATTTCCGAAAGCTCTGCGAGTTAGTACATCCCTAGTATCCGAAAATCGTCTTTGCAGAGGCTCCTTCCTCCCTGCTCTCCCCGCTCCCCAATACAGGTGTCGCCCTGTCTCTTGAAGCGACCCCTCGCCCGCGGGGGCGTCACCGAGGACGCGAGGTGTATATTTCAGGGCCCCCGCGTGTGGCAGATTAAACCCCCCGGGCCTGGGCGTGTGCGCGCGCTCCCGTGCCGTGTGTGCGGGAGGGTCTGGGGCGCTCGGCTCGGCTCGCGGGCGTGCGCGTGTGTGTGTGCTCACGCGCTCCGGGCTGTGCCCCGAGTGCAGCTGCAGGGTTGGAGAAAGAGAGTAGGCCAGTGCAGGGGGGCAGGCGGCCCAGGGGGCTGTCGAATTAACGGAGCCGGCTGAGCAGTTTTTCCTTCTCCCGCTCTCGCTCCTTTAAACCCCGCTGCAACGTAGGGAGGGGGCCGGATTCGCCGTGGAGCTGGTGGAGGAGGGGGGCAGGTTGAAACAATCGAGTGGGCGCGCCAGGACTCCCCGGCTCCGGGCGGGGAGGGGAGAGGGAGCCCCGGTTCTGCGCAGAGAGGGGGCGGGGTTGGGGGCCCGGGAACAGCGAGAAGGCGGGGGGGCGGCCGCGGGGCCGGGGAAGTGGTCACCTCCGAGAGGCGAGAATTCGTTCGGATCGCACACTAATTGGAGATAACTGATTAATTCGAGCTTCTGATGACTATAAATGGCGATTCTCTACCAAGGTGTCTTTATTTTTTTTGAAAAAAATCATTCCGTGTCATCCCCCACGTCAGGCCTGCTCGTGGGCGTGAGGCTGTACTTCCTCCGCCCCTCCTAATGGAGTGAACCATTCCCAGCACTTCCCCCTCTCCCTCAGCCTCTCTCTCTCTCTCTCTCTCTCTCTCTCTCTCTTCCTCGCTCCCTCTCTTTCTCTCCTCCCTCTGCCTTCCCCGTGCATAAAGTCTCCGTCGCTCCTGGAACTTGTTGGCAATGCCTATTTTTCAGCTTTCCCCCGCGTTCTCTAAACTAACTATTTAAAGGTCTGCGGTCGCAAATGGTTTGACTAAACGTAGGATGGGACTTAAGTTGAACGGCAGATATATTTCACTGATCCTCGCGGTGCAAATAGGTAAGTGGCCGGCGGGCCGGGCTCGCGGAGGGGCGGCGTGCGGCCGGGTCCGAGGTGCCCAAAGGAACCTACTGGCCCGCGGCCGCCCGGGGGTGCGGAGAAGTCGGCAAACCTCCAGGGGTGGGAGCATAGGCTCCAAGGGACTGGCGCGTCCCGGGTTGGTTTTTCTAAAAAAAAAAAAAAGGGGGGGTGGTGGAGGGGGAGAGATTCCAAACGTTCGCCGGGAAATGTGTGCAGCCGGCATTTCCTGGAGGGGTTTTCCCCCCTTTTTCCAAAGCGCACGTCCTTGGGTTTGCTCCCCTCTCTTGGGTTCACCAGGTTTGGTGCGCTCTGGGGAAATGCACTGGTCCCTGCGATACTGCAAGGTATTATTTTGAAGGGTCAAAAGGTGAATGCAGGGGCAAGATGCCTAGGCAGCTACAACTGGAAAGTTTATGTGCAGAAAGCAAAGATATTCTGGGGTTCAGACTGCAGCATTTAGAACTTTGTCATCCTACCGCCCCCCCCCAGCCCCAGTATCCTAGCTGCAGCATTCACACCGGGCAACGCAGACCGGGCTGGGGGGCAAATTGAGAATGATAGGGAACCCCAGAGTACATCTTTTAATATGCTTATCATTGAGGAGCTTGAGTTCAGCTAAATATATGTGGATAGAATTTTCTATGCTCATTTGCCTGTTCCTTTCCACATAGGCATCAGTATTTTCTATATAAGAAGGGGTTAAGAAGTGTTTGCAATATGTCGTGTTGGGTGCCTGTTATTTTTGTTTGTTTGGGATTGATTATGGGTGGGTTTATATAGTCCCCATTTTATGTTAAGGAATCTTGAGTCCTAGTTACACTGTCGTTGTTTAAAAGTTCACATTTTTTCATCCAAAATGAAGAAGGCATTATGGAAGGGAGCACTAGAAAACCCCCTTCCCTGATGCGGGTCAGAGCATTAATTAATGTGGCCTAAAAGTGAAAGTGAAGCAGATTATTAATAGAATGGACAAGAGAAAAAATAGAAACTCTTCAAACGGGTTTTCTGGAGATGAGGGAATTGTTGGTGCCTATCACTTCAGACTGTAGCATTCTTTGCAGACAAATCCTTGCAGTATTGCGGGGGGTGGAGGGGCTTTAGGGAATCGGTTTGGGGCAAGAGATGAAATGCATAACATTTTTCTTCACGAGAAATGTGGAGGAAACAGGCTTTGGAGTTATCTACACATTAAAATGGATTCTTTGCAGTGGGTTTTTTTATGCATTTGACATGATTTTGAGTATCTGATTTTTTTGCATGAACATTGTAGGGGCTTTAGAGTGTGTGGATGCAGGATGTTGGCGTTACCTTTAATCCTAAGAAACGATTTGCTGTTTTGAATCTGGCTGTTTTGAATCTTTGACATTAGTGCAAAGAGCTGCAATAAATAAAGAACATTTCTGATTGCAGCAAATCCCTTAAATCTTGGAAATAACTGGATGTGGCTTTTACAGTTAGCCTGCAGATTTTTAGAGAGCAGGAGACAGCAGTTGTTTTTGATATAGGGATTGTAATCTGCTTTCCCGGGAGGAAATAACCTTACTACGGATGGGGTAAAAAAGACAGCGATTGTGTATGCGGAATACGCTTGGAACACAGTAACCTCGGCCCGAAAATGCCCATTTGTTGGCTGTGGAATTGCAATGGAGCATACTTGTTCCCGAATGTCTGCCCTTTCCCGCACCAGAGCCTCGATCTTTATTAATTCCCGGCTGGGAACTGTCCCAAATCACTGACATTTGGCAAGAAAAGCGGGGGTGGGGCAGGGACGGGAAGGTGGAGGGGTGGTGAAGGCAAATGAAGGCTAGGCGGGAGGAAGTTTGGAATGAATGAGAGGTCGAACGAATGAATGAACGGAAGGAAAAGGCACAAGACGCGGACACCGCAGAGAACGGGGAAGTAGCCTGGGTCGCCCGCCCAAGCCTCGCTGAACCAGGGTTCAAGAAGGACGGACAGGGTCGCGCCGGCTGCCCCCTGCCCGGAGGCGTGAGCCAGCGAAACCCTTCCCGCGCGCAAGCCCCCGGCCTCCCCAGCCAGAGACCGAGGAGCCACAGTTGCAAAAAAAAAAACAGAAATTTTCACGACTTCTTATTTTACACGCGCGCGCGCACACACACATGCGCGCTGTGACATGTCTTCTCCTCCAGCAGCCCCTGGAAAGATAACGCGACAGGAGCGCTTCCCGCGCCCCCAACCCCGGCGAACCCCAATTCTCCTTTAACATAGTATCAATGCATCTTAGGGGCAACTTTCTCACCACCGAGCCTTGGGGGTGGAGGTAAGGGGTAAGGAGAGACTGGGTGCCGGGGCGGGAGGGAGGATGGACTGTATTTTATTTCGTTTCCTCGCTGCAAAGCAGCATCTGTGGTACGGATTATAGAGGGCGCCGCGCAGGGTTGATTTCATCGGGACCGCGTTCTGTTGGAACAAAGATTCGTTTATTCAGTGTTCTAGCTGATACTTGCAGTCGCAAGGGCTCTTATTGTTTCGTAGGGGGACCGGGAGATTGGTAAAGGTTTACGTATCTGCCCGAGCCGAGGTCGAGTCCCTTCCCCAGAGCTTCCCGTTCCGGATTAGAAAGCGCAAGGCCCGCCCAGCTCTTCCTGCAGCAATTTGCAAACTGTGCGCTCTCGGAGGCCTCTGCAGCTTCGGTCACCTTCCCCCTCGCCTGCTTCTGGCCCGGCTCTGGGCACCGGCGGCTTGGGGTGGTGAGGTCCTCCCCGGAGACACCCACACGCGCGCCGCGGCGCCCTGAACGCTGCCGGGAAGGGCCCGGCGCTCAGGGTCCGGGCACTGGAGGCCGATTTCGATTCCGAGAAGATTCGCCCCTTCTCTCCCCTCCCCTCGGCCCAGCAGCGCAGATCTGCGCTTCTTGCGCGCCCTCCTGGCGTCCCGGGTGCTTTTGGCCGCTCGCCTCGGAATCTTTAGCCCGGTTCGTGGGCCTTGGGAAGGAGAGAAATGGCCACTGCAGCGCGCCGGCCGCCTGGAGCCGCGGGGTTTGGCCGACCTGAGACCAGGAGCGAGGACCTCGGTGCGGCCTGGGTTTCTTCCTCCTCCTCCTTCCCCGCCCCCCACCTCCTCCTCCTTCTCCTTCACCTCCTCCACCTCCACCTCCTCCCACCGCCCCGACTGCGATCCCGGTCCCCTCTGGAGGGAGCCCGGAGCTGGAGGCCGAGAGCCCCTGGCGGCAGCCACCTGGGCCCTCAGGCGCACTGCTGGGGCCTGGCGAGGAAGGGTCTCACCTCCCCCTCCCCCGCTGGCGGGAGTGGTGGCCGGTCTTTCCAGGGGAGCCGAGCCGCGGATAGAGGCGGAGGGAAGCACGGGGCCGGGCTCACGGATTTGGCCTCCGCGGAGGTGACCCGGGGTCATTAGCTCAGACACATCCTGACCCTGCCGGGCCGCGACTGCTCCAGACCACTCGTCCCCTCGCCCAATCTCTCGGGGGCGGGGGGCGAGGACCTCACTAGGAACGCACACTGCATGGTAGACAGTCGCTCTTAGAGTGGAACAATCCATGTCGGTGGCTGCTGGTAGCTTCCAGCGACTTTATTAATTTATTCATTCAGCAGTGTTTGCTGAGCGCCCGCCAAGCCCGAGGCTTTTTCGCCCGACGTGGCGCTCGGTTCGGCTGCGAGGCCCCCGGCTCTGCCGCCTCCCAGCCCCTTCCTCGCCCCCGCGCTGTGCTTTCGGACCCCCTCCGTCACCTCAGAAAGGGACGATCTCACTTGGAGAGGCTTGACGGGCTCGCTGGGGAAGCGTTGGGAAACGAAGGAGGGAGTGAGGAGAAAGAGAGAAATAAAAGAGGCGGGGGAGGTGAGAAGAGGGGGCGATGGAAACAGAAAAAGATACGGAGCCAGATGCGGGAGGGAGTCGCACAATAGGAATGGCCTCGCCTCCCCCTGTCCACGCCGCTCACGCACCGGCCACCCGCAGGACACGCGCAGTTGGGTGCGGGTCGCTCATTCTCTGGCCAAACCGTTCATTCACCTTTGGACCTGGCGCTCCCCGAGCCCGGGCGCGAGTGGGCACCGCTGGACGGGGTGAGGCGCGCTGGGCCCAGGCGGGCGGGCCGTCGGGCTGCGGGGCGGGGTCGCGGTGCTGCTGACCGGTGTCCCCTCCTCCCCGCAGCGTACCTGGTGCAGGCCGTGAGAGCAGCGGGCAAGTGCGATGCAGTCTTTAAGGGCTTTTCGGACTGTTTGCTCAAGCTGGGCGACAGCATGGCCAACTACCCGCAGGGCCTGGATGACAAGACCAACATCAAGACCGTGTGCACGTAAGTGTCCTCTCTGGCCCTCGAGGTTTCCGTTCGGGGGGGCGCTGCGGAGGTGGGAGGGCGCCCCGCCTCCCGCAGGCGGTCAGTATTTGGCACCAGCGCGAATCCGCGCCTTCTCA
This sequence comes from Balaenoptera acutorostrata, assembly GCF_949987535.1. Taxonomy (NCBI): domain Eukaryota; kingdom Metazoa; phylum Chordata; class Mammalia; order Artiodactyla; family Balaenopteridae; genus Balaenoptera; species Balaenoptera acutorostrata. Next base: position 103,325,382 of record NC_080073.1, read on the forward strand.
CCTTCTGGCTCCCACCCTCAGGCCTTTGCCGGGGCCTGCCCCGCCCAAGGGGACCCTGTGGCCTGGGATGGGCAGAGGATGATCCTTTACGCCGGGCCCAGTCCCACCCTCCGCAGCCTGACCCGCGCGCACAGAGGCGCGCGCAGTCCACGCGCTGGAACCGGGGACGAGGGTTTGGAGAGCAGCTGGCAGTTCCTCGCTGCGCTTTGAGGCCGTCTTCGTCTCCCTTTCCTGCTGCGCGAATGAGCACTTCCCAAAGAACGGTTGGTTTGGTTTGAGGGGCGTTTCTGGTAGTTCTACTAGGTTTGCTTAAAAGGAAAGGCACTCCCCTATTTTGTCCACTTCCTCTAATAAAACTCCCCTCCGGTGCCCGCCAAGAAAATTCGCGAGCAGCAAGGGAGTGCGGACCCCTCTTCCTCTTTCTAGGAGAGAGACTGAAAGAATATTTTGTTTTGTGCCAATGACTTTGCCCAAGAGGAGCACGTCCCAAATGTCCAGTGATCACCTCTGCGGAGTTTGTAGCCAATTCGGAGCTTTAGCGTAGTTACCCTTCTTGCTTCCCCCCTCCCTCCTGCATCTGCAAGGTGTCCCCAGGCCAGGCCAGGAGGGAGTTCATGGACAGGCCCAGTGGCGTTTTTCCAAAGCTTGGCTGGAAAGCACAGCTCCCGCTGGCAAATGAGGGTAGCAGAGCCCTACTGTGGTGGACCAGCCGCATTTTAGCTGCTGCAGACCTTAGAAATACTCCCATCTTCTGCAATACACATGCACACACACTTTTACTTTATTTTTCAAAAATAGCTGTGACCCTCCCCACCCCCGTAATGGCCCTTCCAATAAAGCCAAGGCGAAAGGTGTTCCTTGTTTCCCATAGGTTGGAGTGACCATTTTCCGCACCATCCTTAATTTTGCTGCACACAGTCTTAAATACCCTGGTGTCCACCAGAAGTCACAGCGGCTAAGTGGCTGCTACTTTCCTATCAGGAAAGGGACAAAACGCTGGGTCTGGGATGCACACCCACCTACTTTAATCCTAAGTGTCTGATGATAGGTAAGAAATGTACCTATAACGACGGACAAAAGGTTAAATACGGATCAGCTCTCAAATCCTCCATCATTTGCCAGAACTTGGTTATTCCAAGCTATTTTAATTTTTTAGCAGGACTTTGGTCCTGGAAAATGGAAATGAGGTGGGCCCCTCTCAGAGGTGGCGGCCATAGCTGGGTCAAGTATCCCACACTGTTGGTGGCACTGAAGCCCACCTCTTCTCAGCGCCACCTGGATTCTGTCGTCTTCCACCATGTCTCTCTTCCAGGAAGGCCCTGTCCCCATCTGGGCGTGCATAAGGAAAGGAGAGATTTAGACATCCTTTGGGAGGTGTAATTATGCAGAGAGCTGTCCTGCCGCCTCTTGGTTTCTCTAAATCTCAGTGTTTATTACAAATTGAGGAACCTGGAAGCCCTGCGCCCCAGGCCCCCCAGTCCTCATAAATCAGAGACTCACGGAGGTCATTAGAAAACAGCCAGCGCTCAAGGCAGTCCAACAAGCATTTATAACTTGACTGTCAGCCAGAAGATGGGGTGGGAGTGGAAACCAGGATAAATCGTGCCTACAGTCCAGGCTAGTGAGAGAAAGGAGAGAGGGGAGAAAATGACAACCAAATTTCGTGGAGGGCCCTCCCTGGTGACCTGACGCTAAGGCCCGGGCGAAGTGGGAGCCGGCCCAGTGTTACCGAGGCTCACTCACTGACCCAGCCCCGAAAGGAGACAGCGCCCCAGGAATCGATCACGGGTTGGAATTATATTTAGTCTCGAGATCTATTTTGGGTTTTCAGAAGAAAGGGGGACAATAAAAAAAAAAAAAAAAAAGCACAAGTTGGATGAAGGTTGTGGGGCGGGGCTCGGAGCCGAGCCCAGGAGGAGCGAGTGGCTGAGTACGGCGCGGGGCTCCGGGAAGAGGCGAGAAGGGAGGACGGAGAGCAGGGTCCTTCGAAGGCTGGCAGCGGCGGGCACCGCGCCGGCCCTGGAGTCCGGGCCTGGAGGGGAGGCTGGCACTACACCCCGAAGGCCGCGGAGGTCCAGGGCCACGAAAAAGCCTCGGGAGAGGGGGAAGGGCAGGGCCGGAGCTCTGGGGTTTCAGGAGGCTGGAGGAGGCCGGGAAGCCAGCCCCGGGGGCCCGGGCGCTGGCACTCACCGACCCCGTGGAGGGGAGAGGCAGGCCGCAGTCTCCGGACCGAATCAGAGCCGGGGGAGCGTGGAGAGCAAGGCGAGGGGCCACGGAGGACCGAAGCAAGTGCGGAGGAGAAGGAGGAGGAAGTGAGGAAGGGAAGAGAGGGAAACCGAGGGGAGGGAAAAGGAGGAAGACAAAGAAGGGGAGAGGAAAGAAGGGGAAAGGGGAGAGCGGGAGACAAAAGGAGGAGCGGAGGAGAATGAAGGCCAAGGGGAGAGCGCGCGGCAGCGTGGGGAGGGAGGAGGCGAGACAGAAGGGCGGGGGGGAGGAGACAGCGGGAAGCCCGGAGGGGAGGGCCGTGCTCCGAGCAAGCAACCCGTCTTGCAAGCCAAGAGGCATTAATGGGCGGCAGCTTGCGAGGCTTAGCACTGTTTTCCTAGCTTTGCCCGCGGAGGCCCAGCAATCTGTTTGCGCAGGCCGAGGTGCCAGCGCGGCGCAACGGGCGCGGCCCGGCAGCCGGGCCGCGGAACCAGAGAGGGAAGGGGCGGCCTCCACCTTGGTCAGCGGCATCCAGGCTGCGCGGAGGTCCCGGGAGCGCCCACCGGGCCCCGCCCGGCGCCGGGCCGGCGGAGAGGAGGTCGGAGCGGGGCGCCGGGAGGTCTGCCCGGGGCGCAGGCCCGGGGTCCTTCCCGCGCCCAAAGTGAACCTGCTTCTGTTTTGTTCTGTTCCTCGCCAGATACTGGGAGGATTTCCACAGCTGCACGGTCACAGCCCTTACGGATTGCCAGGAAGGGGCGAAAGATATGTGGGATAAACTGAGAAAAGAATCCAGAAATCTCAACATCCAAGGCAGCTTATTCGAACTCTGCGGCAGCGGCAACGGGGCGGCGGGGTCCCTGCTCCCGGCGCTCCCCGTACTCCTGGTGTCTCTCTTGGCAGCTTTAGCGACCTGGCTTTCCTTCTGAGCGCGGGGCCGGCTCCCCCCGCGCGCCCACACACACTCACGCCATGCTCCCGGAAATCGAGAGGAAGATCCATTCGTTCTTTGGGGACGTTGTGATTCTCTGTGATGCTGACAACACTCATATAGGATTGTGGGAAATCCTGATTCTCTTTTTGATTTCGTTTGATTTTTTTGTGTTTTATTTGCCAAATGTTACCGATCAGTGAGCAAGCAAGCACAGCCAAACTCGGACCTCAGCTTCAGTCCGTCTTCCCACAGAAATACGAAAACGGCAAACCCACCCCATTTTTTTTAATTTTTGTTTTTTGGCACAAGAATCTCAGGAACGGCCCTGGGCCACCTACTATATTAATCATGTTAATACATGACAAATTATGGGCTCCTCCTAATAGGAAAGAGAGGAGAGGAGAAGGCCAGGGGAATGAATTGAAGAGAGAAGCATCTCGTGAATAATTCACGCTCACGTCTTTCTAACACAGTATCTTGTTTTGATCATTTCCACTGCACATTTCTCCTCGAGAAAAGTGAAAGGACGGATTGCTGGCCTTGTGTTTTAAGGCTAGGAGGGAGAGAGGAAAGGGGTTGAAGAAACCTCGGGTTAGAGGTACAGGCTGCCAGAAAAAACGCTGCTGAAATCACTGAGAGGTTAAGCTTTACCTGCTCGTGTTGATGCATCTTTCCAAGTCCACTGCCTTGATTTTCCCTCTTGTTTTAGCTGTTACACATACAGTAATACCTGAATATCCAATGGTATAGATCACAAGGGTGGGGGGGGGATGTTAAATGTTAATCTAAAATATAGTTAAAAAAAGATTTTGACATAAAAGAGCCTTGATTTTAAAAAAAGAGAGAGAGATGTAATTTAAAATGTTTATTATAAATTAAATTCAGCAAAAAAAAATTTGCTACAAAGTATAGAGAAGTATAAAATAAAAGTTATTGTTTGAAATAAGGGTGTCGTCTGTTTCCTGCCCCAAGCCTGCTTTCTTGGCCGAGTTCTCGGGGTTGCCTGAAGAGACACAGGATGCCAGGTGATAAGTTCACCTGTTCGCAAACCGCCTGCTAACCCACCATCTTCAAGCAGACCCTCCTCCACCAGGACACCTTGTCCCTGAAATCGTGTTTACTTAAGAGAAAGAAGAGGTTACGTTTTAAATAAGTAAACGGCAAGGATCCTTTCTAGGTGAGGTCTGGGGGCACTGGGCTTGCGTGCAGCTGAGAATGCACACGCACACCCACGCGGGTCGGAGGCTCAACGACCGGCCCCGCAGGCCGCGCCCTCCCGCCGACACGCCGCTTCCTCTGCGGTGGCCAGAGGCACCTTGCGGAGGAACCACCATTAAGGGATCTCGCAGAGGGACCAGAGGTTGTGGTCCCTGGCAGGGATCAGGTGAATCCTTTCATAATTAATAAGACAGCTCAGCTGAAATGGCGAGGAGACGGGGCCTATCGATCTGGCAGTCGAGCTGCTTCCACCTCTCCTATTTATAGGCCCGCATGGCCTTCCAGAGAAGTAAACATTCGCGAATAAACGCGAGCAGAGGAGCGTGGGGTCCGGGGCTGCTGGATGGGAGCAGTCTGGGGGGGCAGACCCGAATGTGGGTCTTTGGGTTCAAAGACAGAGAAATCGGATTTCTTGGTCAAGGTGAGGGTGGGAGGGAGCTGCGGGGGCCCCGAGGGGGGCTGGGGGTGGAGATGGGGGCGGGGAGGGAGGCTGAGGAGGCTGGAGCGGGTTCCGAGACGCGCTCCTGGAGGGGGCACGGGGCCCTGAAATGCAATGTGTAAACAATCGCTAGAGTAACAGTTCATAAATCAAACCCAGTAGGTCGCAGCCCAATCTGCATTCCCCCCACGGATTGAATTCCAGCAACACATGCGTCCCTGCGCCCCGAGCGCTGGAAGCCGCCCGGATTCTTAATGGCAGCATCTATTAGCGCGGCGGGTTCACGCACGCGCCTCGCCCCTACTCCTGGGACTATTTCCCCCGCTGCCCCCCGCCCCCAAGCCGCCCCCTCCTCCGCCGATCCTCCAGTCTCAGGCCAGACCAAAGGAGATCCTCGCTGCCTGCGCGGAGTGGCCACCCACCCCGGAACGCTGGCTGTTTGGGAACATAGAGTTTGGTTTCGATCGTTTCATTTCAATGTAGTTTTCGGCCTAAGTGTAAGTGGGACGATTCTAGCCTGAGTTCAACCCCTGGAATTCAAATGAAAATGTCTGAGTCTGTTATAAACACGAATCTATTTAATGATGGGGTGGGGGAGGAGGAGAAAGAGGGTCTACTCGGGCCCTTCTTGCTTTGATAACCGTCCCCCCCGCTCCTATTCGTGTTTCTACCTCCGCAAACTGGGGGCGAACCAGCGCGCACCACTGGGCCCATTGCTCGCCAAAGGAAAACGCACGCGGCGTTCTCCCCAGGCTTTGGGGTGGTGGTGGGGGGAGACCCCCGCGACACAAGGAGGACACCCCTCCTCTCACAGCGCAGGCTTCCCTCCTAGAAAACGACCTCCTCCGAGATCTGGAAGGAGGCGAGGCTGAGGGAGGGGCAGAGGGGCGGGGCCTGGGAACGCGGGCTCGGTCGCTCTCGTCTCCAGGAACCTGGTTCTCAGGCGGCGGCTCCAGCTGCCTCCCAGGTGGGGCCTCCCTCCGGGGCGGCCTGTTCCGGATCGTCCGGGGGAGCCTCCAGAGGGCTGGGTGCCGTGTCGGGGATCCCTCGCCCTGTGGTAGGCCGGGGAACACCCTCCAGCGCTCCCGGAGAGAGAGCCCGGGGACGCAGGGACGAGAGTCCCGGAAACGCTGCCGCACCTGGCTCGGTAGAGGACTTTTCTTCTGGTTGTGGTGATTGTTTAGATTATTATCGCGCCGTCTTCGACTCTAATTTGTTGTTTAATCATGATGACATCTCCATATGTTAGTTGGTGTTATCGTTTTCAAGCAGCAGCGCGGTAAGCCCTGCTTCCAGCTCGGGGAGGTAGGAACCAACGTGAGCACAAGTCACGTCCCATCGCTGAGATGGGGTTTGGGGGTGCGGGCGGTGAGGAGTGGGTATCAGGCACCGAGGCGATCGTCCTCCCTACCTCCGCCCAGAGGTTCCAGCTCTGCGCATCGCTTTGCACGTGGCCCACTCGCGCTAGGCTGCCAGCCCTCGAGGACCTGGGGTCGGGGAAGGGCCCTCCCACTCCATCCCTTGCCCGAGTAGATTCAAGGCACAGAAGTCCACTGGAGTGTAATGTTTGGTTATCCTCAGGAAAATGTCAGAGAGGCCAAGTCCAGAGCCCCCGGCTCGGCCCCAAAACTCCAGGGCCCTTGGGAAGTGGACGTATGGGGGAGGAGGAGACACGCAAGGGAAGAAGAAGGACGGGGGCATGGAAAATGGAGGACTCGGAGAAAGATGGGGGAGAACCGGTCCATAAGCAGGGCGAGCGGAGGGGAGAGAGGAAAGCAGTCATCTTAGAACTGGAGACGACAGCCGCTGTGGACGGAGGTGGAGGATAGAGGTGAATCTGGGACCTGTTTTCATTCAGGATCCTCAGGGAAGCGAATCAGCACAAGGACCACCACGGAGATTCTCTTTCTGGGCATCTGGAGATCCTTTCACTCCGGCTGAAGCCTGGAGGGCGAGGGCCCCACGGGTGGCAGCGCCAAGGGGCTGGTCAGGCCGAGCCCAAGCGTGGGAACTCGGATGGACGACGCGGAGAGCAGCCTTTCCCCTTTTCCACTTCCCGAAATTCCCTCAGTCCTGGCAGAGCTGCTTCCAGAAAGGTCTTCCTTCGACTCTTCTCTCCCTCTCCCTCTCCCCGCCCCACACTAGGGGCTGCGCCCTGGCAGTGCCAGGCTGGACGCGGGTGGTCCCAGGGAGAGGTCCACTCTCCGGAACAGTCTACCGCCCTGTCCCACGGAACCCGAGGGAAGGTTCGCTGCCTCTCCTTTCTTCCTTCCGCACACCTACCAAAGGAAATCAAAGCATTGTTGCCCTTGCCTCTCGCCCCTGGAGTGAAAACAAAGCGGGGGGGGGGGGGGGCGGAGAGCCATGAGGACACGCGCTGAGCGGTTGGCCGCTCTGCACTCCAGAGGCCTAGACATCAGGGAACTTTCTAATGAAGTAGTTTGGGGTTTTCCCCCAAGGAGAAGAACGGCATCTCCCAAGGGCCTTTCCTTGAGATTGAGGCGGGGGCAGCGTGGGCCCCAGACCCAAATACCGGCATAAAAAAACTGGGCCCATAGAGAACAGACTGGTGGTTGCCAAGGGGCAGGGGGTTGGGGGAGGGATGGAGTCGGATGTGGGGTTAGCAGGTGTCAGCTTTTGTGTAGAGAATGGGGAACAATGGCTCTACAAGTCCTGCTGTAGAGCACAGAGGGCTATGCTCAATATCCCGTGATAAACCATAATGAAAAAGAATATTAAAAAGGAATATATATATATATATGTATAACTGAATCACTTTGCTGTACACCTGAAACTAACACAACATTGTAAATCAACTATACGCCAATAAAATAAATTTAAAATAAATAAATAAATAAAACGAACCAAGAAGAAAGAAAGAAAGTGAGAAAGAAAAAAAAACTGGGCCCAGCACTGCCCAGCCAGGCTCGGACAGCCTCCCGGCTCCAGCCCCGAAGGAAGCGGGGACAGGAGTGTAACCTCCTGTCCAGATTCTCGCCCCAGAAGGACCTGCCTTTAGAGTGAGGACCAGACCCAGGAGCCAGAAGACTTCTGTTACCAGCCGCATAACCACGGGTGGCTTCCTTAACCCCTCCAGACCTCAGTTTCCTCCTCTGTAAAATGGGGATGATCATACCTACCTCATGGGGTTGTACTTCGGGTCGAATACGATAACATGGGTGAAGCACTTTCGCACTCCATGCCTCTCACCTACTGTTAGCTATTATTATTCTTGTTTCCTCCTGCCTCCAAACAGGCTTAATCCCATGGGTCTCACTGAATTCTTCAGAATAAACTGGAGGAGAGAACCTCATTATGACCTTTAATACTGTGGAGCAGTTTTCCTTTATACTCCAGCAGCTTAATTTCCTCTTGCTACAGGCTACCCAGCACTCTGGCCCACTCCGGCCTTCTCAGGAAGCTCTATATAATCTCCCTGAATTAAGTCAGCCTCTGGACAGGCTCTGTGTCTCCAGACCCTACCCACCTCCAGCTGGGGCCAGAGCCCAGGCCAGGCCCCTGGCTCTCCCTGCCTTCGAACCCCCAATCTGGGGTCCCTGGTTCTCTCACCGCTAACGGGTTTGCTCCTGGAGTCCCCTGCACAGCTTCCCTCCCCCCCAGCCCATCCCCCCACCCCCACCATTTAGAGTAAACTCCTCTCTCAAAATTTAACCCAGAAAAGTCGTTCATTGATTGTAATCAGCCACACGATACAATGATACACAGAGCGAAGAATAGTAACCCAACCTGCACTAATGTTAGTAGACACATGGGTCCTCATACACCTCTCCCCGTGCTCATGAAAACATATCCTGACATACACCCATACTGGGCTTTTTTTCAGTTTTACAAAATTATGATATATATTTCTCTTCTACTAATCCTTCAAGATCAAGAGCTAAGCAAATAACTCCTTCTTTTAAATAGTTACACAATATTTCTTAGACAGCCATACTACAATTTATTTAATTTTCCACCCATTGATGGACGTTTAGGCTTTTCAAATTTTGTGTGTGTGTCCTGCAAATATTGTTGTAATAAATATTCCTCTTCAAACAACATTGTGTACTAGTATTTTTATTTCTTTGATAGACTAGATTCCCCCAAACTTGGATTGCTGGACAGGAAGGTATGTATATGTGTTTATTTTTTATTTTTTAAATGTATATGTGCTTTTAATTTTTTTCAAAAAACGTTGGATTACTTTCCCAAAGAGTGTGGATTGCCCATTTCCCCACATCCTGGTCAACACTGCATGTTAACACTTTTTTGGTTTTGTCAACCCAGTAGGTAACTGGTGGCTTTCTGGAAGGCCATACTTCCCAGCTCTGCCTTGGGTGCTCCGGGCCCCTCTCTGCCTTGATCACCACCAGAGGCCCCCCCAAGACCACCACCCAACTGCTGGGGAAGGTCCAGCTAAGCTTTGGGTGCCCCTCCCTCGAGCAGTGGGCAGCGGCAAGGGCCAAGTCAGGCGTAATCACTCCTGGAAACCCCCTGACTTTGTCTCTAATAGAGTCCACATGCCTCCGGGCTTGGCCAGGGACCACGGGCAGGTAGAGTGGGGACTCGGCCACTTCCACTAGGGCACGCCCCCTGAGGCTCCGTGGGCCAATGACAAGGCTGGATCCCCTGGCCTGTCTGCAGTGGAGAGTGAGGAAGGAAGAGGTCCACAAAGATGACGGCTGAACATCTCTTTTCCATCCAATGAGACCAACTGGGAGCAAAACAGGA